>NW_023493926.1:2500-10000 GCF_013265735.2 Oncorhynchus mykiss | reverse complement strand
GGCTTTTGAAAAAGTAACTATTTTTCATAAAATTGTACAGTTATCTTAGCTAGCTGAATTGCTAGCTGAATTGTTTACATGTTGCTAAGCAGTTGCTAGGGACTCTCTGGAAGAAGCTAGCTAGCTTACAAAGAATAACAAACAAAAAATATCTAGTTAACAGATGAAAGGAAGAAAGGAAGGCAAAATAAGGACAGAAGAAAAAAGGAAAAGAAAACAGGACAACAAAGTGACAGTCCTCTGAAGAAACAAGAGACCATAATACAAGACACAGCACTTCTATTGCAACATTGTAGCCAACATCACCAGCGTTGCTATGGAAGTTGTTTACCCACCAGACATCCAAACAGAGAAAGCTAAGAAAAGTTTCAAAGGTTTGTTGATGGGACAGAACCATGAATGCCTGTTTGCAGATCTTACCAGTTACAAAACAAGAGCAAATTTAATTTTTAATACCAATCGAGAGAACATATGGAAAAAGGTTATTTGCAACCATTTCCCTTTCTCAAAAAAGAGGGGCATCAGCCAAGGATTTCAGATCAGCATTTTTGAAGAAGCTGACCAGAGCAACACATATCAAACAGTAAACGTATATAATATTACACTGTATTGATACAAGGCAATGATTCAAGCCTCCAGGCTTTTGAGAATAGGTTTTCTACCCTAAAAGCAGACGCTGAAATCATCTCAGAAACGGAGGAAAAAGTCAAGGAGGGAGATGGAGAAAAGCAGACCCCAATGGTCTCTGTGACCCAGCAGGAAGCCCTCAATGTCCCTTTTACCTACCTCACCTGCAGCAGACAGAGTCAAGGACATGTCAATTTCAATAAGAACACCTGCTATGCAACGTTTCCACAACACCCTCTCTCTAGTCGAAGCAGAGGTCATAGAACTCAGAGAGAACAAGCTTCAAGAGGAGGACACTGTCCAGAAACTAAAAGAAGAGATGAAACAGTTCAGGGAGGAGAGCAGAGCATCTATTGTTAAATTAGAAAGCAGAATGGACAAGCTGAGTCAGACAAATGATGACCTCAGAGACCATCTGAGCACAACAAGAAAGGAGCTAGAACAAAAAGAGAGGTACATTGACACCATCAACTGGCAGCGAGTCATTGTGTCCTCTGATTCTAGAGAACATGTCCACCAGCTTGGCATAACACAAGCAGAACCTGAGACCAGCATGGCCTCCACCAGACAGCCTGATGACACTGCACCAGCCTACCAGCCTGCTCCAGCCCAGGTCAACCTACCAGCCTCTCAGTCTGCTCCAGCCCAGGTCAACCTACCAGCCTCTCAATCTGCTCCAGCCCAGGTCAACCTACCAGCCTCCCAGTCTGCTCCAGCCCAGGTCAGAATACCAGCCTCCCAGTCTGCTCCACCCAGACAATCACCCACAACTGCAATCCTAATTGATTCAAATGGGAAGTTCTTAGTCCAGGAAAGATTATTCCCTAGACACCAGGTGTATAAGTTCTGGTGTCCTACAACTGAGAGTGCAATGCAGCTACTCAGTCAGACCAGGATTGACACCCCTGACAACATCATCATCCACACTGGCACAAACGACATTCATGCCAAAGGTGAAAATGTATCTGGGGCAGTGAGAAGAGTTGCAGAACTGGCACAGGCTATGTTCCCAACAACCAATATAGTTGTGTCCACCCTCCTACCAAGAAAAGACTTCCCAGGGAAGTTGATCGACAAAATAAATCAACAGATCACTGTGGACAGTGCCTCACTGCTCAACGTCAGAACGGCTCACCACCCCACTCTGACATGTCAACACTTATATGATAATATACATCTTGATCAGGACAGTATCAGAACCTTTGCCAAGGACCTAAAACATGCAACACTTGGCAGGGACCCACACACCCATCACCCCAGCAACAGAGGTCCCCCGCCCCACCTTCTGAAACAACAGTACATCCACCATTCCGAGGAGAAAAGAGCCAGACATGGCTTATTACAGCACAGCTCTACTAGACCAAGCCCAACACAGCACACATTTACCAGACCAGACCCGCCTCAGGACAGCACAACTAGACCCAGCCCATCACAACACAGCTCTACTAGACCCGGCCCATTACAACACAGCTCTACTAGACCCAGCCCATCACAACACAGCTCTGACCACTACTCCAGGGTCGGTCAGAACACTGCCCTTCAGGGAAGTAGACCACATGATGCAGTCCACACCATGTATCGGTCAGATCATCAGCCTACATATGCTGAGGTAACCTCTGGCAGAAGACCCCTAGAACAATCAGCGATAGGAGAGGTGCGCAAACTACTGCAACTAATATGCAGACTACTGAGCTAGACAGTCCCTTTAATTCACACACGGGCACGCACACACGCGCACACACACATGTAATAGTGTGTGTGTGTGTGTGTGTGTATGTATGTATGTATGTGTATGTGTATGTGCATGTGTATGTATGTATGCATGTATGTATGTATGTATGTGTTGTGGCAAACCTCTTCAAGGTTAGGAGCGTTTGTCATAAATTAAGTGGTAAACTGTCACCAAATCACCCAACAATGAGAGTTCTTTCGAACAGGACAGTACCTGTTTGTTTGTTTCTCCGTCCTGGTCCACTCAGGCCGTAGGCGAGGTCAAGGATAGCAGGGTTCGGTACACGAATCGGGTTCTCGGTAGGTCCAGGTCCAAACACCAACAGGTAAGTCCAAAACAATCCAGCTCATACACATTAAATCCAGCCAATCTCTATTGTCTCTTTCTCTATTGTTCATAGATCCTTCCAGCACTCTCTCTTCCTCTTCCTGGTTTTTCTTGACCCTTTATCTGTGGGTCGACTCCACCTTCTGAGGGTTCCCCTTGCTTCTGGGACTTGTAGTTTTGGCGGTCGGCCATTTTGTGATCTGTAGTTCTGACAGGGGTGGCCATTTTAGTGATCGAGCAGAGCCCGTTTATTAGTTCTGCTCTCACATATCTGCCATTTATCACTCGACCCCCTTCTTTGCCACACATCTCTCCCCCTAGATCCGACCCCCTAGGTCGGGCTACCGCAGCAAAATATGCGTGCATGCGGGATAACCCATCCACGTTTCCCATTTCCTTCCCTGCTCTGTGTTTCAAGTCAAAATGAAACGGTTGGAGACTCAAAAACCACCGCATCACCCGAGCGTTCTTCTCTTTAGCCCTATGCATCCAGGTGAGTGGGGCATGGTCACTGACGAGGGTGAAGTGGCGCCCCAGCAGGTAGTATTTCAGGCTTTCTAGAGCCCACTTTACTGCCAGCGCCTCTTTCTCAACGACTGAGTAGTTGGTTTCCCGTGGTTCCAGCTTCCTGCTTAAAAACTGGATGGGGTGTTCCACCCCTTCTACCTCTTGGGATGGCACTGCTCCCAAGCCGACCTCTGAGGCATCCGTCTGAACCACAAACTCTCTCTCAAAGTCGGGTACCACCAGCACTGGATTACAGCAGAGAGCATCCTGTAATGTCCTAAATGTTTTGGTGGCCCTTTCATCCCATTTGACCATGTTTGGCCCTCTGGCTCTAGTCATGTCGGTAAGTGGGGCGGCCACTGTGGCATAACTTGGGATGAACTTCCGGTAGTAACCGGTCAGCCCTAGGAAGGCTCGAACCTGCCTCTTATTTACTGGTTTCGGCCATTCTCTAATTGCCTTCACCTTCTTACGTTGGGGTTTGATTAACCCCAGATACTCTGTTTCCTCTGACCCCACATAACACTTGGCAGGGTTTGCCGTGAGCCCTGCCTTTCTAAGGGCGTCTAACACTGCCTGTACCCGGGGTAAGTGGGATTCCCAATCTGGGCTGTAGATCCCCACGTCATCTAAATAAACTGCGGCGTATGCTTTGTGCGGTTTTAGGACTTTGTCCATGAGCCGTTGAAAGGTGGCTGGGGCCCCGTGTAAGCCGAATGGCATGACGGTGTATTGAAACAAACCGTCAGGTGTTGCAAAGGCTGTCTTTTCCTTGGCCCTGGGGGTCAGAGGAATTTGCCAGTACCCTTTTGTCAGATCAAGGGTCGTAATGTACCGAGCATTACCAATTTTCTCCAGTAGTTCATCTACTCGGGGCATGGCGTAGGCATCAAACTTGGAGATTTCATTTACCTTCTGAAAGTCGTTACAGAACCGCAAAGACCCATCGGGCTTGGAGACCATCACAATTGGGCTAGACCACTCACTATGTGACTCTTCGATCACTCCAGCTGTCAACATTTTCTCAGTGTCTGCTCTAATCGCGGCCTGTCGAGCCTCGGGTACCCGATATGGCCTCATGCTCACTTTTCTCCCTGGTAGGGAAACAATATCATGAGCCGTAACCTCAGTTCGGCCAGGTACCTCTGAAAACACATCTCTGTTTTTACTACTTCCTGTACTTGTGCTGGGGACAGAGTGGGTGAAATATTTACTTCGGCTGTCTCCTGAGTGTGTGTGGGGTATGTGACCATTAGTGTTTCTCTCTCTCTCCATGCTTTTAACAGGTTTATGTGATAAATCCTGTTCCTGGGGCCGTCGACCTGGCTGTCAGATCCGATAATTGACTTCTCCTATTCTCTCCAGTACTTCATATGGTCCTTTCCATGTGGCTAGTAGTTTACACTCTACCGTGGGGATCAGCTCTAACACCTTATCTCCCGGTTGAAATTCCCGCTTGACCGTAGCTCGCTCGATCTAAGCGCAGCGACCATTAGAAAATTAGGCCCAAAATGAAGCCTGCACCACAACATCATTTGCTTTTGGGTGACAGCGGCGGAACAGTTAGGTTTAGAAGGACAATTCCACCACAGGAATGTTCCTAAGGTCCTCCCGATCTGTGCAAGCCTAACCTTGACCGTGTGGCATTAACCCTTAACAGTTAAAAGAAGGTGTTTATACATCAAACAGTTTGCATTGATTTCTCTCCCCATAGGAATACATTGCCTGCACCCCTACATTCAACCTGAAGCCTATATGGGTTATGAATGCCGTATGAACCTGTCTTCTGTAACAGTCCATCAGGCCACTATGAGGTCTACCTGTGTTGATTCTAAGCTTCCTGGACCAACCGGAAGTGGTTAAAATCCCCCTAAAAGTGTATATCCATACCCTGCCTGCAGTTTGATAGACATAGTGCATTCAACCCTGTGTAAATCAGTCAATTCTTAACGTAAAGACTTAAAACTCAGGATTCTGTAAAATAATACCCCAATGAGGATATGTGTTGACTTATAGCTTCCTGTGCCAACCGGAAGTGCCATAATTGGTGTCTCAGGGGCTGTTTCGAAGGGTTAAAAAGTCAGATCTGTCCAAAACTTCATATGTGTGATTAGGCAACCCCCATGAACTGTAAATCAGTAATTTTTCCCATAAAATTTCAAAGGAAAACTAAATCACACTAAAACACAACTTGGAAGGAGGGACGTATTGGGGTGCGTAGAGACAGACAGTGGCTGCAATAGTTAGCTTTGTTCGAGCTAAAAAAGAACCGTCAGACCTAGAGTTCCGAAACTTTACAAACCTGTTCTAGACCTCCGGTCGATAGTGCGTGGTGAGTTAGGTGGCTCTAGAAGGTTCTCGGACCGAGAAACAGCCTCGTACATTTGCAATGACTTCAATTCATTTTGACCATTACGAAAATGACGACATTTAGAAAAGTCTCAGAGACGCAAGGCTAGGTGCATTGAAACCGGCTCGGCCCATAGAGACGGACCCCAACGTTTCTGTCCGCTAGCTCATTCAAGGACCCCGTAGCAAGGCATGTAAAAAAGTGGATTTTCAGCACCAATTAGGGTTTTGCTCGGGCACCGAAGGACCTATCGAGCCGAAACTCGGGATTCGGGGTCGCCTCACATAGGCCTTCACATAATGTCCGAACTGGACCCGCAGCTAGAACGTAACTATGTGTTTTGCCTTTTTATTATGTTTTAAACTGAAGGAGCTGTGAATTATGGGCCTGCTCTGACATATGTGATAGTTGGCTTCTAAATGAGTAGGAAAAAGTGGGTTTGGTGTCAATTAATATCAGTTTGGTGTCATAATGACATCTAATTGACTAAAGGACACTGACTTGCTAGTTGACTTTTGTACATTTGCAATATGTTTAAACGGAGAGGGACCATCACCAAAATGGCATCACCATAGTCTCCAGACTGTGCCGAGTTCAACGAGACGCCCCGCTTGACCGTAGCTCGTTCTGAGTGCAGCGAACTTGAAAAAAAGAAGGCCCAAAATGAAGCCTGCTCCACAATGTCATTTGATTTTGGGTGGCAGTGAGAGAACCGTTATGGTGAGAAGCACAATTCGACCTCAGGTACGTTCCTGAGGTCCTCCCGATCCGTGCAAGCCTAACCTTGACCGTGTGGCATTAACCCTTCACAGTAAAAAGAAGGTGTTTACTTCAAACAGCTTGCTTTGACTTCTCTCCCCATAGGAATACATTGCCTGCACCTCTAAATTCAACCTGAAGCCTATGTGGGTTATGAATGCCTTATGAACCTGTCTTCTATGACAGTCCATCAGACCACTATGAGGTCTACCTGTGTCAATTCTAAGCTTCCTGAAGCAACCGGAAGTGGTTAAAATCACCCTAAAAGTGTTTTGAAAAACAACCTGTCATTATGAAAATCACTGTATTCAAACCTGTGTAGATCAGTCAATTCTTAACTTAAAGACTTAAAACTCAGGATTCTGTAAGTGGCTATGTCAATCAAGACATGTGTTTACTTATAGCTTCTTCTGCCAACCGGAAGTGCCATAATTGGTGTCTCAGGGGCTGTTTCGAGGGGTTAAAAAAGTCTGATCTCTCGAAGATTTCATACGTGTGACTAGGTAACCCTCCTGAACTGTAAATCAGTCATTTCTCCCAACAGATGTCAAAGAAAAGCTCTCTCACACACACACAGCAAGGATGGAGTGAAAAAGTGCGGTGCTTAAAGACACAGAGAGCAAGAAATGGCATTACCATAATCCCTAGGCCGTGCCGAGTTCAACGAGATATCCCGCTTGACCGTAGCTCGCTCGGTCTAAGCGCAGCGACCATTAGAAAATTAGGCCCAAAATGAAGCCTGCACCACAACATCATTTGCTTTTGGGTGACAGCGGCGGAACTGTTAGGTTTAGAAGGACAATTCCACCACCTAAGGTCCTCCCGATCTGTGCAAGCCTAACCTTGACCGTGTGGCATTAACCCTTAACAGTAAAACATGGTTTTTTGATCTCACAGATTACAATGACATCTCTCCCCATAGGAATACATTGCCTGCTCCCCTAAATTCAACCTGAAGCCTATGTGGGTTATGAATGCCGTATGAACCTGTCTTCGGTGACAGTCCATCAGAACCACTTTGAGGTCTACCTGTGTTGATTCTAAGCTTCCTGAAGCAACCGGACGTGGTTAAAATCCCCCTAAAAGTGTATATCCATACCCTGCCTGCAGTTTGATAGACATAGTGCATTCAACCCTGTGTAGATCAGTCAATTCTTAACGTAAAGACTTAAAACTCAGGATTCTGTAAGAGGCTACC
>NW_023493925.1:0-88282 GCF_013265735.2 Oncorhynchus mykiss | reverse complement strand
CTTTTCCATATAAACAAGGTTCAAACTAGATGATATGGACACTATGGACAATTTTCAGCATTTTGCAGCAATTAAACTACAGAAATAATCACTTTCCATATAAACAAGGTCTAAAATCAAGTTTGTAATTCACTCTGAATACAATCTGTTTAAAACTAACTGTTCAAACAGATGAGATAGGGACACTATGGACAATTTTCAGCAATTTGCAGCAATTAAACTACAGAAATAACCACTTTTCCATATAAACAAGGTCTATAAATCATGTTTGTTATTGCACTCTGGATACAATCTGTTAACTGAACTGTTCAAACTAAGATGGATAGGGACACTATGGACAATTTGCAGCAATTTGCAGCAATTAAACTACAGAAATAACCACTTTTCCATAATAACAAGGTCTAAAATCATGTTTGGATTGTACTCTGTTAAATCGTAACTGTTCAAACTAGATGATAGGGACACTATGGACAATTTTCAGCAATTTGCAGCAATTAAACTACAGAAATAACCACTTTTCCATATAAACAATGAAGGTCTAAAATCATGTTTGGATTGCACTCTGAATACAATCTGTTAAACGTAACTGTTCAAACTAGATGAGATAGGGACACTATGGACAATTTTCAGCAATTTGCAGCATTAAACTACAGAAATAACCACTTTTCCATATAAACAAGGTCTAAAATCATGTTTGGATTGCACTCTGTTAAACGTAACTGTTCAAACTAGATGATAGGGACACTATGGACAATTTTCAGCAATTTGCAGCAATTAAACTACAGAATAACCACTTTTCCATATAAACAAGGTCTAAAATCATGTTTGGATTGCACTCTGGATACATCTGTTAAACGTAACTGTTCAAACTAGATGAGATAGGGACACTATGGACAATTTTCAGCAATTAAACTACAGAAATAACCACTTTTCCATATAAACAGGTCTAAATCATGTTTGGATTGCACTCTGATACAATCTGTTAAACATAACTGTTCAAACTAGATGAGATAGGGACACTATGGACAATTTTCAGCAATTTGCAGCAATTAAACTACAGAAATAACCACTTTTCCATATAAACAAGGTCTAAAATCATGTTTGGATTGCACTCTGGATACAATCTGTTAAACGTAACTGTTCAAACTAGATGAGATAGGGACACTATGGACAATTTTCAGCAATTAAACTACAGAAATAACCACTTTTCCATATAAACAAGGTCTAAAAACCATGTTTGGATTGCACTCTGTTAAATGTAACTGTTCAAACTAGATGAGATAGGGACACTATGGACAATTTTCAGCAATTAAACTACAGAAATAACCACTTTTCCATATAAACAAGGTCTAAAATCATGTTTGGATTGCACTCTGTTAATCGTAACTGTTCAAACTAGATGATAGGGACACTATGGACAATTTGCAGCAATTTGCAGCAATTAACTACAGAAATAACCACTTTTCCATATAAACAAGGTCTAAAATCATGTTTGGATTGCACTCTGGATACAATCTGTTAAACGTAACTGTTCAAACTAGATGAGATAGGGACACTATGGACAATTTTCAGCAATTAAACTACAGAAATAACCACTTTTCCATATAAACAAGGTCTAAAATCATGTTTGGATTGCACTCTGTTAAATGTAACTGTTCAAACTAGATGAGATAGGGACACTATGGACAATTTTGCAGCAATTAAACTACAGAAATAACCACTTTTCCATATAAACAAGGTCTAAAATCATGTTTGGATTGCACTCTGTTAATCGGTACTGTTCAAACTAGAGGATAGGGACACTATGGACAATTTGCAGCAATTGGCAGCAATTAAACTACAGAAATAACCACTTTTCCATATAAACAAGGTCTAAAATCATGTTTGGATTGCACTCTGAATACAATCTGTTAAACGTAACTGTTTCAAACTAGATGAGATAGGGACACTAATGGACAATTTTCCAGCAATTTGACAGCAATTAACTACAGAAATAACCACTTTTCCCATATAAACAAGGTCTAAAAATCAGTTTGGATTGCACTCTGGATACAATCTGTTAAACGTAACTGTTCAAACTAGAATGAAATAGGACACTATGGACAATTTTCAGCAATTTGCAGCAATTAAACTACAGAAATAACCCCACTTTTCCTAATAAACAAGGGTCTAAAATCATGTTTGGATTGCACTCTGTTAAATGTAACTGTTCAAACTAGATGATAGGGGGCACTATGGACATTTTTCCAGCAATTAACTACAGAAATAACCACTTTTTCCATATAAACAAGGTCTAAAATCATGTTTGGATTACCCTCTGGATACAATCTGTTAAACGTACACTGTTCAAACTAGATGAGATAGGACACTATGGACATTTTCAAAATTTTGCAGCAATATGCCAATTAAACTACAGAAATAAACCACTTTTCTCTCCATATAAACAAGGTCCTAAAATCATGTTTGGATTGCACTCTTGATACACTCTGTTAACGTAACTGTTCAACACGATGAGATAGGGACACTATGGACAATTTTCAGCAATTAAACTACAGAAATACCCACTTTTCCATATAAACAAGGTCTAAAACCATGTTTTGGATTGCACTCATGTTAAATGTAACTGTTCAAACTATATGAGATAGGGACACTATGGACAATTTTCAGCAATATTGCAGCAATTAACTACAGAAATAACCACTTTTCCATATAAACAAGGTCTAAATCATGTTTGGATTGCACTCTGGATACAATCTGTTAACGTAACTGTTCAACTAATGAGATAGGGACACTATGGACAATTTTCAGCAATTTGCAGCAATTAAACTACAGAAATAACCACTTTTCCATATAAACAAGGTCTAAAATCATGTTGGATTGTACTCTGGGTAATCGTAACTGTTCAAACTAGATGATAGGGACACCTATGGACAATTTGCAGCAATTTGCAGCAATTAAACTACAGAAATAACCACTTTTCCATATAAATCAAGGTCTAAAATCATGTTTGATTGCACTCTGTTAAACGTAACTGTTCAAACTAGATGATAGGGACACTATGGACAATTTTCAGCAATTTTGCAGCAATTAAAACTACAGAAATAACCACTTTTCCATATAAACAAGGGTCTAAAAATCAGTTTGGATTGCACTCTGGATACAATCTGTTAAACGTAACTGTTCAAACTAGATGAGATAGGGACACTATTGACAATTTTCAGCAATTAACTACAGAAATAACCACTTTCCATATAAACAGGTCTAAAATCATGTTTGGATTGCACTCTGGATACAATCTGTTAAACGTACTGTTCAAAACTAGATGAGATAGGGACACTATGGACAATTTTCAACAATTTGCAGCAATTAAACTACAGAAATAACCACTTTTCCATATAAACAAGGTCTAAAATCATGTTTGGATTGCACTCTGGATACAATCTGTTAAACGTAACTGTTCAAACTAGATGAGATAGGGACACTATGGACATTTTCAGCAATTAAAAACTACAGAAATAACCACTTTCCATATAAACAAGGTCTAAAAATCATGTTGGATTGCACTCTGTTAATCGGACTGTTTCAAACTAGTGATAGGGGACACTATGACAATTTGCAGCAATTTGCAGCAATTAAACTACAGAAATAACCACTTTTCCATATAAACAAGGTCTAAAATCATGTTTGGATTGCACTCTGGATACAATCTGTTAAACGTAACTGTTCAAACTAGATGAGATAGGGACACTATGGACAATTTTCAACAATTTGCAGCAATTAAACTACAGAAATAACCACTTTTCCATATAAACAAGGTCTAAAATCATGTTTGGATTGCACTCTGGATACAATCTGTTAAACGTAACTGTTCAAACTAGATGAGATAGGGACACTATGGACAATTTCAGCAATTAAACTACAGAAATAACCACTTTTCCATATAAACAAGTCTAAAATCATGTTTGGATTGCACTCTGTTAAATGTAACTGTTCAAACTAGATGAGATAGGGACACTATGGACAATTTTCAGCAATTAAACTACAGAAATAACCACTTTTCCATATAAACAAGGTCTAAAATCATGTTTGGATTGCACTCTGTTAATCGTAACTGTTCAAACTAGATGATAGGGACACTATGGACAATTTGCAGCAATTTGCAGCAATTAAACTACAGAAATAACCACTTTTCCATATAAACAAGGTCTAAAATCATGTTTGGATTGCACTCTGAATACAATCTGTTAACGTAACTGTTCAAACTAGATGAGATAGGGACACTATGGACAATTTTCAGCAATTAAACTACAGAAATAACCACTTTTCCATATAAACAAGGTCTAAAATCATGTTTGGATTGCACTCTGTTAATCGTAACTGTTCAAACTAGATGATAGGGACACTATGGACAATTTTCAGCAATTTGCAGCAATTAAACTACAGAAATAACCACTTTTCCATATAAACAAGGTCTAAAATCATGTTTGGATTGCACTCTGGATACAATCTGTTAAACGTAACTGTTCAAACTAGATGAGATAGGGACACTATGGACAATTTTCAGCAATTTGCAGCAATTAAACTACAGAAATAACCACTTTTCCATATAACAAGGTCTAAAATCATGTTTGGATTGCACTCTGGATACAATCTGTTAAACGTAACTGTTCAAACTAGATGAGATAGGGACACTATGGACAATTTTCAGCAATTAAACTACAGAAATAACCACTTTTCCATATAAACAAGGTCTAAAACCATGTTTGGATTGCACTCTGTTAATGTAACTGTTCAAACTAGATGAGATAGGGACACTATGGACAATTTTCAGCAATTAAACTACAGAAATAACCACTTTTCCATATAAACAAGGTCTAAAACCATGTTTGGATTGCACTCTGTTAAATGTAACTGTTCAAACTAGATGAGATAGGGACACTATGGACAATTTGCAGCAATTAAACTACAGAAATAACCACTTTTCCATATAAACAAGGTCTAAAATCATGTTTGGATTGCACTCTGTTAAATGTAACTGTTCAAACTAGATGATAGGGGACACTATGGACAATTTTCAGCAATTAAACTACAGAAATAACCACTTTTCCATATAAACAAGGTCTAAAATCATGTTTGGATTGCACTCTGGATACAATCTGTTAAACGTAACTGTTCAAACTAGATGAGATAGGGACACTATGGACAATTTTCAACAATTTGCAGCAATTAAACTACAGAAATAACCACTTTTCCATATAAACAAGGTCTAAAATCATGTTTGGATTGCACTCTGGATACAATCTGTTAAACGTAACTGTTCAAACTAGATGAGATAGGGACACTATGGACAATTTTCAGCAATTAAACTACAGAAATAACCACTTTTCCATATAAACAAGGTCTAAAATCATGTTTGGATTGCACTCTGTTAAATGTAACTGTTCAAACTAGATGAGATAGGGACACTATGGACAATTTTCAGCAATTAAACT
This sequence comes from Oncorhynchus mykiss, assembly GCF_013265735.2. NCBI lineage: Eukaryota > Metazoa > Chordata > Actinopteri > Salmoniformes > Salmonidae > Oncorhynchus > Oncorhynchus mykiss. Next base: position 82,790 of record NW_023493925.1, on the reverse strand, counting down.
ACAGAAATAACCACTTTTCCATATAAACAAGGTCTAAAATCATGTTTGGATTGCACTCTGTTAAATGTAACTGTTCAAACTAGATGAGATAGGGACACTATGGACAATTTTCAGCAATTAAACTACAGAAATAACCACTTTTCCATATAAACAAGGTCTAAAATCATGTTTGGATTGCACTCTGGATACAATCTGTTAAACGTAACTGTTCAAACTAGATGAGATAGGGACACTATGGACAATTTTCAGCAATTAAACTACAGAAATAACCACTTTTCCATATAAACAAGGTCTAAAATCATGTTTGGATTGCACTCTGTTAAATGTAACTGTTCAAACTAGATGAGATAGGGACACTATGGACAATTTTCAGCAATTTGCAGCAATTAAACTACAGAAATAACCACTTTTCCATATAAACAAGGTCTAAAATCATGTTTGGATTGCACTCTGGATACAATCTGTTAAACGTAACTGTTCAAACTAGATGAGATAGGGACACTATGGACAATTTTCAGCAATTTGCAGCAATTAAACTACAGAAATAACCACTTTTCCATATAAACAAGGTCTAAAATCATGTTTGGATTGCACTCTGTTAATCGTAACTGTTCAAACTAGATGATAGGGACACTATGGACAATTTTCAGCAATTTGCAGCAATTAAACTACAGAAATAACCACTTTTCCATATAAACAAGGTCTAAAATCATGTTTGGATTGCACTCTGTTAAACGTAACTGTTCAAACTAGATGATAGGGACACTATGGACAATTTTCAGCAATTTGCAGCAATTAAACTACAGAAATAACCACTTTTCCATATAAACAAGGTCTAAAATCATGTTTGGATTGCACTCTGGATACAATCTGTTAAACGTAACTGTTCAAACTAGATGAGATAGGGACACTATGGACAATTTTCAGCAATTAAACTACAGAAATAACCACTTTTCCATATAAACAAGGTCTAAAATCATGTTTGGATTGCACTCTGGATACAATCTGTTAACGTAACTGTTCAAACTAGATGAGATAGGGACACTATGGACAATTTTCAGCAATTTGCAGCAATTAAACTACAGAAATAACCACTTTTCCATATAAACAAGGTCTAAAATCATGTTTGGATTGCACTCTGGATACAATCTGTTAAACGTAACTGTTCAAACTAGATGAGATAGGGACACTATGGACAATTTTCAGCAATTAAACTACAGAAATAACCACTTTTCCATATAAACAAGGTCTAAAATCATGTTTGGATTGCACTCTGTTAATCGTAACTGTTCAAACTAGATGATAGGGACACTATGGACAATTTGCAGCAATTTGCAGCAATTAAACTACAGAAATAACCACTTTTCCATATAAACAAGGTCTAAAATCATGTTTGGATTGCACTCTGGATACAATCTGTTAAACGTAACTGTTCAAACTAGATGAGATAGGGACACTATGGACAATTTTCAACAATTTGCAGCAATTAAACTACAGAAATAACCACTTTTCCATATAAACAAGGTCTAAAATCATGTTTGGATTGCACTCTGGATACAATCTGTTAAACGTAACTGTTCAAACTAGATGAGATAGGGACACTATGGACAATTTTCAGCAATTAAACTACAGAAATAACCACTTTTCCATATAAACAAGTTCTAAAATCATGTTTGGATTGCACTCTGTTAAATGTAACTGTTCAAACTAGATGAGATAGGGACACTATGGACAATTTTCAGCAATTAAACTACAGAAATAACACTTTTCCATATAAACAAGGTCTAAAATCATGTTTGGATTGCACTCTGTTAATCGTAACTGTTCAAACTAGATGATAGGGACACTATGGACAATTTGCAGCAATTTGCAGCAATTAAACTACAGAAATAACCACTTTTCCATATAAACAAGGTCTAAAATCATGTTTGGATTGCACTCTGAATACAATCTGTTAAACGTAACTGTTCAAACTAGATGAGATAGGGACACTATGGACAATTTTCAGCAATTAAACTACAGAAATAACCACTTTTCCATATAAACAAGGTCTAAAATCATGTTTGGATTGCACTCTGTTAATCGTAACTGTTCAAACTAGATGATAGGGACACTATGGACAATTTGCAGCAATTTGCAGCAATTAAACTACAGAAATAACCACTTTTCCATATAAACAAGGTCTAAAATCATGTTTGGATTGCACTCTGGATACAATCTGTTAAACGTAACTGTTCAAACTAGATGAGATAGGGACACTATGGACAATTTTCAGCAATTTGCAGCAATTAAACTACAGAAATAACCACTTTTCCATATAAACAAGGTCTAAAATCATGTTTGGATTGCACTCTGGATACAATCTGTTAAACGTAACTGTTCAAACTAGATGAGATAGGGACACTATGGACAATTTTCAGCAATTAAACTACAGAAATAACCACTTTTCCATATAAACAAGGTCTAAAATCATGTTTGGATTGCACTCTGTTAAATGTAACTGTTCAAACTAGATGAGATAGGGACACTATGGACAATTTTCAGCAATTAAACTACAGAAATAACCACTTTTCCATATAAACAAGGTCTAAAATCATGTTTGGATTGCACTCTGTTAAATGTAACTGTTCAAACTAGATGAGATAGGGACACTATGGACAATTTGCAGCAATTAAACTACAGAAATAACCACTTTTCCATATAAACAAGGTCTAAAACCATGTTTGGATTGCACTCTGTTAAATGTAACTGTTCAAACTAGATGATAGGGGCACTATGGACAATTTTCAGCAATTAAACTACAGAAATAACCACTTTTCCATATAAACAAGGTCTAAAATCATGTTTGGATTGCACTCTGGATACAATCTGTTAAACGTAACTGTTCAAACTAGATGAGATAGGGACACTATGGACAATTTTCAGCAATTTGCAGCAATTAAACTACAGAAATAACCACTTTTCCATATAAACAAGGTCTAAAATCATGTTTGGATTGCACTCTGGATACAATCTGTTAAACGTAACTGTTCAAACTAGATGAGATAGGGACACTATGGACAATTTTCAGCAATTAAACTACAGAAATAACCACTTTTCCATATAAACAAGGTCTAAAATCATGTTTGGATTGCACTCTGTTAAATGTAACTGTTCAAACTAGATGAGATAGGGACACTATGGACAATTTTCAGCAATTAAACTACAGAAATAACCACTTTTCCATATAAACAAGGTCTAAAATCATGTTTGGATTGCACTCTGTTAAATGTAACTGTTCAAACTAGATGAGATAGGGACACTATGGACAATTTTCAGCAATTAAACTACAGAAATAACCACTTTTCCATATAAACAAGGTCTAAAATCATGTTTGGATTGCACTCTGGATACAATCTGTTAAACGTAACTGTTCAAACTAGATGAGATAGGGACACTATGGACAATTTTCAGCAATTAAACTACAGAAATAACCACTTTTCCATATAAACAAGGTCTAAAATCATGTTTGGATTGCACTCTGTTAAATGTAACTGTTCAAACTAGATGAGATAGGGACACTATGGACAATTTTCAGCAATTTGCAGCAATTAAACTACAGAAATAACCACTTTTCCATATAAACAAGGTCTAAAATCATGTTTGGATTGCACTCTGGATACAATCTGTTAAACGTAACTGTTCAAACTAGATGAGATAGGGACACTATGGACAATTTTCAGCAATTTGCAGCAATTAAACTACAGAAATAACCACTTTTCCATATAAACAAGGTCTAAAATCATGTTTGGATTGTACTCTGTTAATCGTAACTGTTCAAACTAGATGATAGGGACACTATGGACAATTTGCAGCAATTTGCAGCAATTAAACTACAGAAATAACCACTTTTCCATATAAACAAGGTCTAAAATCATGTTTGGATTGCACTCTGTTAAACGTAACTGTTCAAACTAGATGATAGGGACACTATGGACAATTTTCAGCAATTTGCAGCAATTAAACTACAGAAATAACCACTTTTCCATATAAACAAGGTCTAAAATCATGTTTGGATTGCACTCTGGATACAATCTGTTAAACGTAACTGTTCAAACTAGATGAGATAGGGACACTATGGACAATTTTCAGCAATTAAACTACAGAAATAACCACTTTTCCATATAAACAAGGTCTAAAATCATGTTTGGATTGCACTCTGGATACAATCTGTTAAACGTAACTGTTCAAACTAGATGAGATAGGGACACTATGGACAATTTTCAGCAATTTGCAGCAATTAAACTACAGAAATAACCACTTTTCCATATAAACAAGGTCTAAAATCATGTTTGGATTGCACTCTGGATACAATCTGTTAAACGTAACTGTTCAAACTAGATGAGATAGGGACACTATGGACAATTTTCAGCAATTAAACTACAGAAATAACCACTTTTCCATATAAACAAGGTCTAAAATCATGTTTGGATTGCACTCTGTTAATCGTAACTGTTCAAACTAGATGATAGGGACACTATGGACAATTTTCAGCAATTTGCAGCAATTAAACTACAGAAATAACCACTTTTCCATATAAACAAGGTCTAAAATCATGTTTGGATTGCACTCTGGATACAATCTGTTAAACGTAACTGTTCAAACTAGATGAGATAGGGACACTATGGACAATTTTCACAATTTGCAGCAATTAAACTACAGAAATAACCACTTTTCCATATAAACAAGGTCTAAAATCATGTTTGGATTGCACTCTGGATACAATCTGTTAAACGTAACTGTTCAAACTAGATGAGATAGGGACACTATGGACAATTTTCAGCAATTAAACTACAGAAATAACCACTTTTCCATATAAACAAGTTCTAAAATCATGTTTGGATTGCACTCTGTTAAATGTAACTGTTCAAACTAGATGAGATAGGGACACTATGGACAATTTTCAGCAATTAAACTACAGAAATAACACTTTTCCATATAAACAAGGTCTAAAATCATGTTTGGATTGCACTCTGTTAATCGTAACTGTTCAAACTAGATGATAGGGACACTATGGACAATTTGCAGCAATTTGCAGCAATTAAACTACAGAAATAACCACTTTTCCATATAAACAAGGTCTAAAATCATGTTTGGATTGCACTCTGAATACAATCTGTTAAACGTAACTGTTCAAACTAGATGAGATAGGGACACTATGGACAATTTTCAGCAATTAAACTACAGAAATAACCACTTTTCCATATAAACAAGGTCTAAAATCATGTTTGGATTGCACTCTGTTAATCGTAACTGTTCAAACTAGATGATAGGGACACTATGGACAATTTGCAGCAATTTGCAGCAATTAAACTACAGAAATAACCACTTTTCCATATAAACAAGGTCTAAAATCATGTTTGGATTGCACTCTGGATACAATCTGTTAAACGTAACTGTTCAAACTAGATGAGATAGGGACACTATGGACAATTTTCAACAATTTGCAGCAATTAAACTACAGAAATAACCACTTTTCCATATAAACAAGGTCTAAAATCATGTTTGGATTGCACTCTGGATACAATCTGTTAAACGTAACTGTTCAAACTAGATGAGATAGGGACACTATGGACAATTTTCAGCAATTAAACTACAGAAATAACCACTTTTCCATATAAACAAGGTCTAAAATCATGTTTGGATTGCACTCTGTTAAATGTAACTGTTCAAACTAGATGAGATAGGGACACTATGGACAATTTTCAGCAATTAAACTACAGAAATAACCACTTTTCCATATAAACAAGGTCTAAAATCATGTTTGGATTGCACTCTGTTAATCGTAACTGTTCAAACTAGATGATAGGGACACTATGGACAATTTGCAGCAATTTGCAGCAATTAAACTACAGAAATAACCACTTTTCCATATAAACAAGGTCTAAAATCATGTTTGGATTGCACTCTGATACAATCTGTTAAACGTAACTGTTCAAACTAGATGAGATAGGGACACTATGGACAATTTTCAGCAATTTGCAGCAATTAAACTACAGAAATAACCACTTTTCCATATAAACAAGGTCTAAAATCATGTTTGGATTGCACTCTGGATACAATCTGTAAACGTAACTGTTCAAACTAGATGAGATAGGGACACTATGGACAATTTGCAGCAATTTGCAGCAATTAAACTACAGAAATAACCACTTTTCCATATAAACAAGGTCTAAAATCATGTTTGGATTGCACTCTGTTAAACGTAACTGTTCAAACTAGATGATAGGGACACTATGGACAATTTTCAGCAATTTGCAGCAATTAAACTACAGAAATAACCACTTTTCCATATAAACAAGGTCTAAAATCATGTTTGGATTGCACTCTGGATACAATCTGTTAAACGTAACTGTTCAAACTAGATGAGATAGGGACACTATGGACAATTTTCAGCAATTAAACTACAGAAATAACCACTTTTCCATATAAACAAGGTCTAAAATCATGTTTGGATTGCACTCTGGATACAATCTGTTAAACGTAACTGTTCAAACTAGATGAGATAGGGACACTATGGACAATTTTCACAATTTGCAGCAATTAAACTACAGAAATAACCACTTTTCCATATAAACAAGGTCTAAAATCATGTTTGGATTGCACTCTGGATACAATCTGTTAAACGTAACTGTTCAAACTAGATGAGATAGGGACACTATGGACAATTTTCAGCAATTAAACTACAGAAATAACCACTTTTCCATATAAACAAGGTCTAAAATCATGTTTGGATTGCACTCTGTTAATCGTAACTGTTCAAACTAGATGATAGGGACACTATGGACAATTTTCAGCAATTTGCAGCAATTAAACTACAGAAATAACCACTTTTCCATATAAACAAGGTCTAAAATCATGTTTGGATTGCACTCTGTTAAATGTAACTGTTCAAACTAGATGATAGGGACACTATGGACAATTTTCAGCAATTTGCAGCAATTAAACTACAGAAATAACCACTTTTCCATATAAACAAGGTCTAAAATCATGTTTGGATTGCACTCTGTTAATCGTAACTGTTCAAACTAGATGATAGGGACACTATGGACAATTTTCAGCAATTTGCAGCAATTAAACTACAGAAATAACCACTTTTCCATATAAACAAGGTCTAAAATCATGTTTGGATTGCACTCTGTTAAATGTAACTGTTCAAACTAGATGATAGGGACACTATGGACAATTTTCAGCAATTAAACTACAGAAATAACCACTTTTCCATATAAACAAGGTCTAAAATCATGTTTGGATTGCACTCTGGATACAATCTGTTAAACGTAACTGTTCAAACTAGATGAGATAGGGACACTATGGACAATTTTCAACAATTTGCAGCAATTAAACTACAGAAATAACCACTTTTCCATATAAACAAGGTCTAAAATCATGTTTGGATTGCACTCTGGATACAATCTGTTAAACGTAACTGTTCAAACTAGATGAGATAGGGACACTATGGACAATTTTCAGCAATTAAACTACAGAAATAACCACTTTTCCATATAAACAAGGTCTAAAACCATGTTTGGATTGCACTCTGTTAAATGTAACTGTTCAAACTAGATGAGATAGGGACACTATGGACAATTTGCAGCAATTAAACTACAGAAATAACCACTTTTCCATATAAACAAGGTCTAAAATCATGTTTGGATTGCACTCTGTTAAATGTAACTGTTCAAACTAGATGATAGGGGCACTATGGACAATTTTCAGCAATTAAACTACAGAAATAACCACTTTTCCATATAAACAAGGTCTAAAATCATGTTTGGATTGCACTCTGGATACAATCTGTTAAACGTAACTGTTCAAACTAGATGAGATAGGGACACTATGGACAATTTTCAACAATTTGCAGCAATTAAACTACAGAAATAACCACTTTTCCATATAAACAAGGTCTAAAATCATGTTTGGATTGCACTCTGGATACAATCTGTTAAACGTAACTGTTCAAACTAGATGAGATAGGGACACTATGGACAATTTTCAGCAATTAAACTACAGAAATAACCACTTTTCCATATAAACAAGGTCTAAAATCATGTTTGGATTGCACTCTGTTAAATGTAACTGTTCAAACTAGATGAGATAGGGACACTATGGACAATTTTCAGCAATTAAACTACAGAAATAACCACTTTTCCATATAAACAAGGTCTAAAATCATGTTTGGATTGCACTCTGGATACAATCTGTTAAACGTAACTGTTCAAACTAGATGAGATAGGGACACTATGGACAATTTTCAGCAATTAAACTACAGAAATAACCACTTTTCCATATAAACAAGGTCTAAAATCATGTTTGGATTGCACTCTGTTAAATGTAACTGTTCAAACTAGATGAGATAGGGACACTATGGACAATTTTCAGCAATTTGCAGCAATTAAACTACAGAAATAACCACTTTTCCATATAAACAAGGTCTAAAATCATGTTTGGATTGCACTCTGGATACAATCTGTTAAACGTAACTGTTCAAACTAGATGAGATAGGGACACTATGGACAATTTTCAGCAATTTGCAGCAATTAAACTACAGAAATAACCACTTTTCCATATAAACAAGGTCTAAAATCATGTTTGGATTGCACTCTGTTAATCGTAACTGTTCAAACTAGATGATAGGGACACTATGGACAATTTTCAGCAATTTGCAGCAATTAAACTACAGAAATAACCACTTTTCCATATAAACAAGGTCTAAAATCATGTTTGGATTGCACTCTGTTAAACGTAACTGTTCAAACTAGATGATAGGGACACTATGGACAATTTTCAGCAATTTGCAGCAATTAAACTACAGAAATAACCACTTTTCCATATAAACAAGGTCTAAAATCATGTTTGGATTGCACTCTGGATACAATCTGTTAAACGTAACTGTTCAAACTAGATGAGATAGGGACACTATGGACAATTTTCAGCAATTAAACTACAGAAATAACCACTTTTCCATATAAACAAGGTCTAAAATCATGTTTGGATTGCACTCTGGATACAATCTGTTAAACGTAACTGTTCAAACTAGATGAGATAGGGACACTATGGACAATTTTCAACAATTTGCAGCAATTAAACTACAGAAATAACCACTTTTCCATATAAACAAGGTCTAAAATCATGTTTGGATTGCACTCTGGATACAATCTGTTAAACGTAACTGTTCAAACTAGATGAGATAGGGACACTATGGACAATTTTCAGCAATTAAACTACAGAAATAACCACTTTTCCATATAAACAAGGTCTAAAATCATGTTTGGATTGCACTCTGTTAATCGTAACTGTTCAAACTAGATGATAGGGACACTATGGACAATTTTCAGCAATTTGCAGCAATTAAACTACAGAAATAACCACTTTTCCATATAAACAAGGTCTAAAATCATGTTTGGATTGCACTCTGGATACAATCTGTTAAACGTAACTGTTCAAACTAGATGAGATAGGGACACTATGGACAATTTTCAGCAATTTGCAGCAATTAAACTACAGAAATAACCACTTTTCCATATAAACAAGGTCTAAAATCATGTTTGGATTGCACTCTGTTAATCGTAACTGTTCAAACTAGATGATAGGGACACTATGGACAATTTTCAGCAATTTGCAGCAATTAAACTACAGAAATAACCACTTTTCCATATAAACAAGGTCTAAAATCATGTTTGGATTGCACTCTGTTAAACGTAACTGTTCAAACTAGATGATAGGGACACTATGGACAATTTTCAGCAATTTGCAGCAATTAAACTACAGAAATAACCACTTTTCCATATAAACAAGGTCTAAAATCATGTTTGGATTGCACTCTGGATACAATCTGTTAAACGTAACTGTTCAAACTAGATGAGATAGGGACACTATGGACAATTTTCAGCAATTAAACTACAGAAATAACCACTTTTCCATATAAACAAGGTCTAAAATCATGTTTGGATTGCACTCTGGATACAATCTGTTAAACGTAACTGTTCAAACTAGATGAGATAGGGACACTATGGACAATTTTCAGCAATTTGCAGCAATTAAACTACAGAAATAACCACTTTTCCATATAAACAAGGTCTAAAATCATGTTTGGATTGCACTCTGGATACAATCTGTTAAACGTAACTGTTCAAACTAGATGAGATAGGGACACTATGGACAATTTTCAGCAATTAAACTACAGAAATAACCACTTTTCCATATAAACAAGGTCTAAAATCATGTTTGGATTGCACTCTGTTAATCGTAACTGTTCAAACTAGATGATAGGGACACTATGGACAATTTTCAGCAATTTGCAGCAATTAAACTACAGAAATAACCACTTTTCCATATAAACAAGGTCTAAAATCATGTTTGGATTGCACTCTGGATACAATCTGTTAAACGTAACTGTTCAAACTAGATGAGATAGGGACACTATGGACAATTTTCAACAATTAAACTACAGAAATAACCACTTTTCCATATAAACAAGGTCTAAAATCATGTTTGGATTGCACTCTGTTAATCGTAACTGTTCAAACTAGATGATAGGGACACTATGGACAATTTTCAGCAATTTGCAGCAATTAAACTACAGAAATAACCACTTTTCCATATAAACAAGGTCTAAAATCATGTTTGGATTGCACTCTGGATACAATCTGTTAAACGTAACTGTTCAAACTAGATGAGATAGGGACACTATGGACAATTTTCAGCAATTAAACTACAGAAATAACCACTTTTCCATATAAACAAGGTCTAAAATCATGTTTGGATTGCACTCTGTTAAATGTAACTGTTCAAACTAGATGAGATAGGGACACTATGGACAATTTTCAGCAATTAAACTACAGAAATAAACACTTTTCCATATAAACAAGGTCTAAAATCATGTTTGGATTGCACTCTGTTAATCGTAACTGTTCAAACTAGATGATAGGGACACTATGGACAATTTTCAGCAATTTGCAGCAATTAAACTACAGAAATAACCACTTTTCCATATAAACAAGGTCTAAAATCATGTTTGGATTGCACTCTGAATACAATCTGTTAAACGTAACTGTTCAAACTAGATGAGATAGGGACACTATGGACAATTTTCAGCAATTAAACTACAGAAATAACCACTTTTCCATATAAACAAGGTCTAAAATCATGTTTGGATTGCACTCTGTTAATCGTAACTGTTCAAACTAGATGATAGGGACACTATGGACAATTTGCAGCAATTTGCAGCAATTAAACTACAGAAATAACCACTTTTCCATATAAACAAGGTCTAAAATCATGTTTGGATTGCACTCTGGATACAATCTGTTAAACGTAACTGTTCAAACTAGATGAGATAGGGACACTATGGACAATTTTCAGCAATTTGCAGCAATTAAACTACAGAAATAACCACTTTTCCATATAAACAAGGTCTAAAATCATGTTTGGATTGCACTCTGGATACAATCTGTTAAACGTAACTGTTCAAACTAGATGAGATAGGGACACTATGGACAATTTTCAGCAATTAAACTACAGAAATAACCACTTTTCCATATAAACAAGGTCTAAAATCATGTTTGGATTGCACTCTGTTAAATGTAACTGTTCAAACTAGATGAGATAGGGACACTATGGACAATTTTCAGCAATTAAACTACAGAAATAACCACTTTTCCATATAAACAAGGTCTAAAATCATGTTTGGATTGCACTCTGTTAAATGTAACTGTTCAAACTAGATGAGATAGGGACACTATGGACAATTTGCAGCAATTAAACTACAGAAATAACCACTTTTCCATATAAACAAGGTCTAAAATCATGTTTGGATTGCACTCTGTTAAATGTAACTGTTCAAACTAGATGATAGGGACACTATGGACAATTTTCAGCAATTAAACTACAGAAATAACCACTTTTCCATATAAACAAGGTCTAAAATCATGTTTGGATTGCACTCTGGATACAATCTGTTAAACGTAACTGTTCAAACTAGATGAGATAGGGACACTATGGACAATTTTCAGCAATTTGCAGCAATTAAACTACAGAAATAACCACTTTTCCATATAAACAAGGTCTAAAATCATGTTTGGATTGCACTCTGGATACAATCTGTTAAACGTAACTGTTCAAACTAGATGAGATAGGGACACTATGGACAATTTTCAGCAATTAAACTACAGAAATAACCACTTTTCCATATAAACAAGGTCTAAAATCATGTTTGGATTGCACTCTGTTAAATGTAACTGTTCAAACTAGATGAGATAGGGACACTATGGACAATTTTCAGCAATTAAACTACAGAAATAACCACTTTTCCATATAAACAAGGTCTAAAATCATGTTTGGATTGCACTCTGTTAAATGTAACTGTTCAAACTAGATGAGATAGGGACACTATGGACAATTTTCAGCAATTAAACTACAGAAATAACCACTTTTCCATATAAACAAGGTCTAAAATCATGTTTGGATTGCACTCTGGATACAATCTGTTAAACGTAACTGTTCAAACTAGATGAGATAGGGACACTATGGACAATTTTCAGCAATTAAACTACAGAAATAACCACTTTTCCATATAAACAAGGTCTAAAATCATGTTTGGATTGCACTCTGTTAAATGTAACTGTTCAAACTAGATGAGATAGGGACACTATGGACAATTTTCAGCAATTTGCAGCAATTAAACTACAGAAATAACCACTTTTCCATATAAACAAGGTCTAAAATCATGTTTGGATTGCACTCTGGATACAATCTGTTAAACGTAACTGTTCAAACTAGATGAGATAGGGACACTATGGACAATTTTCAGCAATTTGCAGCAATTAAACTACAGAAATAACCACTTTTCCATATAAACAAGGTCTAAAATCATGTTTGGATTGCACTCTGTTAATCGTAACTGTTCAAACTAGATGATAGGGACACTATGGACAATTTGCAGCAATTTGCAGCAATTAAACTACAGAAATAACCACTTTTCCATATAAACAAGGTCTAAAATCATGTTTGGATTGCACTCTGTTAAACGTAACTGTTCAAACTAGATGATAGGGACACTATGGACAATTTTCAGCAATTTGCAGCAATTAAACTACAGAAATAACCACTTTTCCATATAAACAAGGTCTAAAATCATGTTTGGATTGCACTCTGGATACAATCTGTTAAACGTAACTGTTCAAACTAGATGAGATAGGGACACTATGGACAATTTTCAGCAATTAAACTACAGAAATAACCACTTTTCCATATAAACAAGGTCTAAAATCATGTTTGGATTGCACTCTGGATACAATCTGTTAAACGTAACTGTTCAAACTAGATGAGATAGGGACACTATGGACAATTTTCAGCAATTAAACTACAGAAATAACCACTTTTCCATATAAACAAGGTCTAAAATCATGTTTGGATTGCACTCTGTTAATCGTAACTGTTCAAACTAGATGATAGGGACACTATGGACAATTTGCAGCAATTTGCAGCAATTAAACTACAGAAATAACCACTTTTCCATATAAACAAGGTCTAAAATCATGTTTGGATTGCACTCTGGATACAATCTGTTAAACGTAACTGTTCAAACTAGATGAGATAGGGACACTATGGACAATTTTCAGCAATTTGCAGCAATTAAACTACAGAAATAACCACTTTTCCATATAAACAAGGTCTAAAATCATGTTTGGATTGCACTCTGGATACAATCTGTTAAACGTAACTGTTCAAACTAGATGAGATAGGGACACTATGGACAATTTTCAGCAATTAAACTACAGAAATAACCACTTTTCCATATAAACAAGGTCTAAAATCATGTTTGGATTGCACTCTGTTAAATGTAACTGTTCAAACTAGATGAGATAGGGACACTATGGACAATTTTCAGCAATTAAACTACAGAAATAACCACTTTTCCATATAAACAAGGTCTAAAATCATGTTTGGATTGCACTCTGTTAATCGTAACTGTTCAAACTAGATGATAGGGACACTATGGACAATTTGCAGCAATTTGCAGCAATTAAACTACAGAAATAACCACTTTTCCATATAAACAAGGTCTAAAATCATGTTTGGATTGCACTCTGATACAATCTGTTAAACGTAACTGTTCAAACTAGATGAGATAGGGACACTATGGACAATTTTCAGCAATTAAACTACAGAAATAACCACTTTTCCATATAAACAAGGTCTAAAATCATGTTTGGATTGCACTCTGTTAATCGTAACTGTTCAAACTAGATGATAGGGACACTATGGACAATTTTCAGCAATTTGCAGCAATTAAACTACAGAAATAACCACTTTTCCATATAAACAAGGTCTAAAATCATGTTTGGATTGCACTCTGGATACAATCTGTTAAACGTAACTGTTCAAACTAGATGAGATAGGGACACTATGGACAATTTTCAGCAATTTGCAGCAATTAAACTACAGAAATAACCACTTTTCCATATAAACAAGGTCTAAAATCATGTTTGGATTGCACTCTGGATACAATCTGTTAAACGTAACTGTTCAAACTAGATGAGATAGGGACACTATGGACAATTTTCAGCAATTAAACTACAGAAATAACCACTTTTCCATATAAACAAGGTCTAAAATCATGTTTGGATTGCACTCTGTTAAATGTAACTGTTCAAACTAGATGAGATAGGGACACTATGGACAATTTTCAGCAATTAAACTACAGAAATAACCACTTTTCCATATAAACAAGGTCTAAAATCATGTTTGGATTGCACTCTGTTAATCGTAACTGTTCAAACTAGATGATAGGGACACTATGGACAATTTGCAGCAATTTGCAGCAATTAAACTACAGAAATAACCACTTTTCCATATAAACAAGGTCTAAAATCATGTTTGGATTGCACTCTGGATACAATCTGTTAAACGTAACTGTTCAAACTAGATGAGATAGGGACACTATGGACAATTTTCAGCAATTTGCAGCAATTAAACTACAGAAATAACCACTTTTCCATATAAACAAGGTCTAAAATCATGTTTGGATTGCACTCTGGATACAATCTGTAAACGTAACTGTTCAAACTAGATGAGATAGGGACACTATGGACAATTTTCAGCAATTTGCAGCAATTAAACTACAGAAATAACCACTTTTCCATATAAACAAGGTCTAAAATCATGTTTGGATTGCACTCTGTTAAACGTAACTGTTCAAACTAGATGATAGGGACACTATGGACAATTTTCAGCAATTTGCAGCAATTAAACTACAGAAATAACCACTTTTCCATATAAACAAGGTCTAAAATCATGTTTGGATTGCACTCTGGATACAATCTGTTAAACGTAACTGTTCAAACTAGATGAGATAGGGACACTATGGACAATTTTCAGCAATTAAACTACAGAAATAACCACTTTTCCATATAAACAAGGTCTAAAATCATGTTTGGATTGCACTCTGGATACAATCTGTTAAACGTAACTGTTCAAACTAGATGAGATAGGGACACTATGGACAATTTTCAGCAATTTGCAGCAATTAAACTACAGAAATAACCACTTTTCCATATAAACAAGGTCTAAAATCATGTTTGGATTGCACTCTGGATACAATCTGTTAAACGTAACTGTTCAAACTAGATGAGATAGGGACACTATGGACAATTTTCAGCAATTAAACTACAGAAATAACCACTTTTCCATATAAACAAGGTCTAAAATCATGTTTGGATTGCACTCTGTTAATCGTAACTGTTCAAACTAGATGATAGGGACACTATGGACAATTTTCAGCAATTTGCAGCAATTAAACTACAGAAATAACCACTTTTCCATATAAACAAGGTCTAAAATCATGTTTGGATTGCACTCTGTTAAATGTAACTGTTCAAACTAGATGATAGGGACACTATGGACAATTTTCAGCAATTTGCAGCAATTAAACTACAGAAATAACCACTTTTCCATATAAACAAGGTCTAAAATCATGTTTGGATTGCACTCTGTTAATCGTAACTGTTCAAACTAGATGATAGGGACACTATGGACAATTTTCAGCAATTTGCAGCAATTAAACTACAGAAATAACCACTTTTCCATATAAACAAGGTCTAAAATCATGTTTGGATTGCACTCTGATACAATCTGTTAAACGTAACTGTTCAAACTAGATGAGATAGGGACACTATGGACAATTTTCAGCAATTTGCAGCAATTAAACTACAGAAATAACCACTTTTCCATATAAACAAGGTCTAAAATCATGTTTGGATTGCACTCTGGATACAATCTGTTAAACGTAACTGTTCAAACTAGATGAGATAGGGACACTATGGACAATTTTCAGCAATTTGCAGCAATTAAACTACAGAAATAACCACTTTTCCATATAAACAAGGTCTAAAATCATGTTTGGATTGCACTCTGGATACAATCTGTTAAACGTAACTGTTCAAACTAGATGAGATAGGGACACTATGGACAATTTTCAGCAATTTGCAGCAATTAAACTACAGAAATAACCACTTTTCCATATAAACAAGGTCTAAAATCATGTTTGGATTGCACTCTGTTAAATGTAACTGTTCAAACTAGATGATAGGGACACTATGGACAATTTTCAGCAATTTGCAGCAATTAAACTACAGAAATAACCACTTTTCCATATAAACAAGGTCTAAAATCATGTTTGGATTGCACTCTGGATACAATCTGTTAAACGTAACTGTTCAAACTAGATGATAGGGACACTATGGACAATTTTCAGCAATTTGCAGCAATTAAACTACAGAAATAACCACTTTTCCATATAAACAAGGTCTAAAATCATGTTTGGATTGCACTCTGGATACAATCTGTTAAACGTAACTGTTCAAACTAGATGATAGGGACACTATGGACAATTTTCAGCAATTTGCAGCAATTAAACTACAGAAATAACCACTTTTCCATATAAACAAGGTCTAAAATCATGTTTGGATTGCACTCTGTTAAATGTAACTGTTCAAACTAGATGAGATAGGGACACTATGGACAATTTTCAGCAATTTGCAGCAATTAAACTACAGAAATAACCACTTTTCCATATAAACAAGGTCTAAAATCATGTTTGGATTGCACTCTGGATACAATCTGTTAAACGTAACTGTTCAAACTAGATGAGATAGGGACACTATGGACAATTTTCAGCAATTAAACTACAGAAATAACCACTTTTCCATATAAACAAGGTCTAAAATCATGTTTGGATTGCACTCTGTTAAATGTAACTGTTCAAACTAGATGAGATAGGGACACTATGGACAATTTTCAGCAATTAAACTACAGAAATAACCACTTTTCCATATAAACAAGGTCTAAAATCATGTTTGGATTGCACTCTGTTAAACGTAACTGTTCAAACTAGATGATAGGGACACTATGGACAATTTTCAGCAATTTGCAGCAATTAAACTACAGAAATAACCACTTTTCCATATAAACAAGGTCTAAAATCATGTTTGGATTGCACTCTGGATACAATCTGTTAAACGTAACTGTTCAAACTAGATGATAGGGACACTATGGACAATTTTCAGCAATTAAACTACAGAAATAACCACTTTTCCATATAAACAAGGTCTAAAATCATGTTTGGATTGCACTCTGTAAATGTAACTGTTCAAACTAGATGAGATAGGGACACTATGGACAATTTTCAGCAATTAAACTACAGAAATAACCACTTTTCCATATAAACAAGGTCTAAAATCATGTTTGGATTGCACTCTGGATACAATCTGTTAAACGTAACTGTTCAAACTAGATGAGATAGGGACACTATGGACAATTTTCAGCAATTTGCAGCAATTAAACTACAGAAATAACCACTTTTCCATATAAACAAGGTCTAAAATCATGTTTGGATTGCACTCTGGATACAATCTGTTAAACGTAACTGTTCAAACTAGATGAGATAGGGACACTATGGACAATTTTCAGCAATTAAACTACAGAAATAACCACTTTTCCATATAAACAAGGTCTAAAATCATGTTTGGATTGCACTCTGTTAAATGTAACTGTTCAAACTAGATGAGATAGGGACACTATGGACAATTTTCAGCAATTAAACTACAGAAATAACCACTTTTCCATATAAACAAGGTCTAAAATCATGTTTGGATTGCACTCTGTTAATCGTAACTGTTCAAACTAGATGATAGGGACACTATGGACAATTTGCAGCAATTTGCAGCAATTAAACTACAGAAATAACCACTTTTCCATATAAACAAGGTCTAAAATCATGTTTGGATTGCACTCTGAATACAATCTGTTAAACGTAACTGTTCAAACTAGATGAGATAGGGACACTATGGACAATTTTCAGCAATTTGCAGCAATTAAACTACAGAAATAACCACTTTTCCATATAAACAAGGTCTAAAATCATGTTTGGATTGCACTCTGGATACAATCTGTTAAACGTAACTGTTCAAACTAGATGAGATAGGGACACTATGGACAATTTTCAGCAATTTGCAGCAATTAAACTACAGAAATAACCACTTTTCCATATAAACAAGGTCTAAAATCATGTTTGGATTGCACTCTGTTAAATGTAACTGTTCAAACTAGATGATAGGGACACTATGGACAATTTTCAGCAATTTGCAGCAATTAAACTACAGAAATAACCACTTTTCCATATAAACAAGGTCTAAAATCATGTTTGGATTGCACTCTGTTAATCGTAACTGTTCAAACTAGATGATAGGGACACTATGGACAATTTTCAGCAATTTGCAGCAATTAAACTACAGAAATAACCACTTTTCCATATAAACAAGGTCTAAAATCATGTTTGGATTGCACTCTGGATACAATCTGTTAAACGTAACTGTTCAAACTAGATGAGATAGGGACACTATGGACAATTTTCAGCAATTTGCAGCAATTAAACTACAGAAATAACCACTTTTCCATATAAACAAGGTCTAAAATCATGTTTGGATTGCACTCTGGATACAATCTGTTAAACGTAACTGTTCAAACTAGATGAGATAGGGACACTATGGACAATTTTCAGCAATTTGCAGCAATTAAACTACAGAAATAACCACTTTTCCATATAAACAAGGTCTAAAATCATGTTTGGATTGCACTCTGTTAAATGTAACTGTTCAAACTAGATGATAGGGACACTATGGACAATTTTCAGCAATTTGCAGCAATTAAACTACAGAAATAACCACTTTTCCATATAAACAAGGTCTAAAATCATGTTTGGATTGCACTCTGGATACAATCTGTTAAACGTAACTGTTCAAACTAGATGATAGGGACACTATGGACAATTTTCAGCAATTTGCAGCAATTAAACTACAGAAATAACCACTTTTCCATATAAACAAGGTCTAAAATCATGTTTGGATTGCACTCTGGATACAATCTGTTAAACGTAACTGTTCAAACTAGATGAGATAGGGACACTATGGACAATTTGCAGCAATTAAACTACAGAAATAACCACTTTTCCATATAAACAAGGTCTAAAATCATGTTTGGATTGCACTCTGTTAAATGTAACTGTTCAAACTAGATGAGATAGGGACACTATGGACAATTTTCAGCAATTAAACTACAGAAATAACCACTTTTCCATATAAACAAGGTCTAAAATCATGTTTGGATTGCACTCTGTTAAACGTAACTGTTCAAACTAGATGATAGGGACACTATGGACAATTTTCAGCAATTTGCAGCAATTAAACTACAGAAATAACCACTTTTCCATATAAACAAGGTCTAAAATCATGTTTGGATTGCACTCTGGATACAATCTGTTAAACGTAACTGTTCAAACTAGATGATAGGGACACTATGGACAATTTTCAGCAATTTGCAGCAATTAAACTACAGAAATAACCACTTTTCCATATAAACAAGGTCTAAAATCATGTTTGGATTGCACTCTGTTAAATGTAACTGTTCAAACTAGATGATAGGGACACTATGGACAATTTTCAGCAATTTGCAGCAATTAAACTACAGAAATAACCACTTTTCCATATAAACAAGGTCTAAAATCATGTTTGGATTGCACTCTGTTAATCGTAACTGTTCAAACTAGATGATAGGGACACTATGGACAATTTTCAGCAATTTGCAGCAATTAAACTACAGAAATAACCACTTTTCCATATAAACAAGGTCTAAAATCATGTTTGGATTGCACTCTGGATACAATCTGTTAAACGTAACTGTTCAAACTAGATGAGATAGGGACACTATGGACAATTTTCAGCAATTTGCAGCAATTAAACTACAGAAATAACCACTTTTCCATATAAACAAGGTCTAAAATCATGTTTGGATTGCACTCTGGATACAATCTGTTAAACGTAACTGTTCAAACTAGATGAGATAGGGACACTATGGACAATTTTCAGCAATTTGCAGCAATTAAACTACAGAAATAACCACTTTTCCATATAAACAAGGTCTAAAATCATGTTTGGATTGCACTCTGTTAAACGTAACTGTTCAAACTAGATGATAGGGACACTATGGACAATTTTCAGCAATTTGCAGCAATTAAACTACAGAAATAACCACTTTTCCATATAAACAAGGTCTAAAATCATGTTTGGATTGCACTCTGGATACAATCTGTTAAACGTAACTGTTCAAACTAGATGATAGGGACACTATGGACAATTTTCAGCAATTTGCAGCAATTAAACTACAGAAATAACCACTTTTCCATATAAACAAGGTCTAAAATCATGTTTGGATTGCACTCTGTTAAATGTAACTGTTCAAACTAGATGAGATAGGGACACTATGGACAATTTTCAGCAATTTGCAGCAATTAAACTACAGAAATAACCACTTTTCCATATAAACAAGGTCTAAAATCATGTTTGGATTGCACTCTGGATACAATCTGTTAAACGTAACTGTTCAAACTAGATGAGATAGGGACACTATGGACAATTTGCAGCAATTAAACTACAGAAATAACCACTTTTCCATATAAACAAGGTCTAAAATCATGTTTGGATTGCACTCTGTTAAATGTAACTGTTCAAACTAGATGAGATAGGGACACTATGGACAATTTTCAGCAATAAAACTACAGAAATAACCACTTTTCCATATAAACAAGGTCTAAAATCATGTTTGGATTGCACTCTGTTAAACGTAACTGTTCAAACTAGATGATAGGGACACTATGGACAATTTTCAGCAATTTGCAGCAATTAAACTACAGAAATAACCACTTTTCCATATAAACAAGGTCTAAAATCATGTTTGGATTGCACTCTGGATACAATCTGTTAAACGTAACTGTTCAAACTAGATGATAGGGACACTATGGACAATTTTCAGCAATTAAACTACAGAAATAACCACTTTTCCATATAAACAAGGTCTAAAATCATGTTTGGATTGCACTCTGTTAAATGTAACTGTTCAAACTAGATGAGATAGGGACACTATGGACAATTTTCAGCAATTAAACTACAGAAATAACCACTTTTCCATATAAACAAGGTCTAAAATCATGTTTGGATTGCACTAATGTTAAAAGTAACTGTTCAAACTAGATGATAGGGACACTATGGACAATTTTCAGCAATTTGCAGCAATTAAACTACAGAAATAACCACTTTTCCATATAAACAAGGTCTAAAATCATGTTTGGATTGCACTCTGTTAAATGTAACTGTTCAAACTAGATGAGATAGGGACACTATGGACAATTTTCAGCAATTAAACTACAGAAATAACCACTTTTCCATATAAACAAGGTCTAAAATCATGTTTGGATTGCACTAATGTTAAACGTAACTGTTCAAACTAGATGATAGGGACACTATGGACAATTTTCAGCAATTTGCAGCAATTAAACTACAGAAATAACCACTTTTCCATATAAACAAGGTCTAAAATCATGTTTGGATTGCACTCTGTAAATGTAACTGTTCAAACTAGATGAGATAGGGACACTATGGACAATTTTCAGCAATTAAACTACAGAAATAACCACTTTTCCATATAAACAAGGTCTAAAATCATGTTTGGATTGCACTCTGGATACAATCTGTTAAACGTAACTGTTCAAACTAGATGAGATAGGGACACTATGGACAATTTTCAGCAATTTGCAGCAATTAAACTACAGAAATAACCACTTTTCCATATAAACAAGGTCTAAAATCATGTTTGGATTGCACTCTGGATACAATCTGTTAAACGTAACTGTTCAAACTAGATGAGATAGGGACACTATGGACAATTTTCAGCAATTAAACTACAGAAATAACCACTTTTCCATATAAACAAGGTCTAAAATCATGTTTGGATTGCACTCTGTTAAATGTAACTGTTCAAACTAGATGAGATAGGGACACTATGGACAATTTTCAGCAATTAAACTACAGAAATAACCACTTTTCCATATAAACAAGGTCTAAAATCATGTTTGGATTGCACTCTGTTAATCGTAACTGTTCAAACTAGATGATAGGGACACTATGGACAATTTTCAGCAATTTGCAGCAATTAAACTACAGAAATAACCACTTTTCCATATAAACAAGGTCTAAAATCATGTTTGGATTGCACTCTGGATACAATCTGTTAAACGTAACTGTTCAAACTAGATGAGATAGGGACACTATGGACAATTTTCAGCAATTTGCAGCAATTAAACTACAGAAATAACCACTTTTCCATATAAACAAGGTCTAAAATCATGTTTGGATTGCACTCTGGATACAATCTGTTAAACGTAACTGTTCAAACTAGATGAGATAGGGACACTATGGACAATTTTCAGCAATTTGCAGCAATTAAACTACAGAAATAACCACTTTTCCATATAAACAAGGTCTAAAATCATGTTTGGATTGCACTCTGTTAAATGTAACTGTTCAAACTAGATGATAGGGACACTATGGACAATTTTCAGCAATTTGCAGCAATTAAACTACAGAAATAACCACTTTTCCATATAAACAAGGTCTAAAATCATGTTTGGATTGCACTCTGTTAATCGTAACTGTTCAAACTAGATGATAGGGACACTATGGACAATTTTCAGCAATTTGCAGCAATTAAACTACAGAAATAACCACTTTTCCATATAAACAAGGTCTAAAATCATGTTTGGATTGCACTCTGGATACAATCTGTTAAACGTAACTGTTCAAACTAGATGAGATAGGGACACTATGGACAATTTTCAGCAATTTGCAGCAATTAAACTACAGAAATAACCACTTTTCCATATAAACAAGGTCTAAAATCATGTTTGGATTGCACTCTGGATACAATCTGTTAAACGTAACTGTTCAAACTAGATGAGATAGGGACACTATGGACAATTTTCAGCAATTTGCAGCAATTAAACTACAGAAATAACCACTTTTCCATATAAACAAGGTCTAAAATCATGTTTGGATTGCACTCTGTTAAATGTAACTGTTCAAACTAGATGATAGGGACACTATGGACAATTTTCAGCAATTTGCAGCAATTAAACTACAGAAATAACCACTTTTCCATATAAACAAGGTCTAAAATCATGTTTGGATTGCACTCTGGATACAATCTGTTAAACGTAACTGTTCAAACTAGATGATAGGGACACTATGGACAATTTTCAGCAATTTGCAGCAATTAAACTACAGAAATAACCACTTTTCCATATAAACAAGGTCTAAAATCATGTTTGGATTGCACTCTGTTAACGTAACTGTTCAAACTAGATGAGATAGGGACACTATGGACAATTTTCAGCAATTTGCAGCAATTAAACTACAGAAATAACCACTTTTCCATATAAACAAGGTCTAAAATCATGTTTGGATTGCACTCTGGATACAATCTGTTAAACGTAACTGTTCAAACTAGATGAGATAGGGACACTATGGACAATTTGCAGCAATTAAACTACAGAAATAACCACTTTTCCATATAAACAAGGTCTAAAATCATGTTTGGATTGCACTCTGTTAAATGTAACTGTTCAAACTAGATGAGATAGGGACACTATGGACAATTTTCAGCAATTAAACTACAGAAATAACCACTTTTCCATATAAACAAGGTCTAAAATCATGTTTGGATTGCACTCTGTTAAACGTAACTGTTCAAACTAGATGATAGGGACACTATGGACAATTTTCAGCAATTTGCAGCAATTAAACTACAGAAATAACCACTTTTCCATATAAACAAGGTCTAAAATCATGTTTGGATTGCACTCTGGATACAATCTGTTAAACGTAACTGTTCAAACTAGATGATAGGGACACTATGGACAATTTTCAGCAATTAAACTACAGAAATAACCACTTTTCCATATAAACAAGGTCTAAAATCATGTTTGGATTGCACTCTGTTAAATGTAACTGTTCAAACTAGATGAGATAGGGACACTATGGACAATTTTCAGCAATTTGCAGCAATTAAACTACAGAAATAACCACTTTTCCATATAAACAAGGTCTAAAATCATGTTTGGATTGCACTCTGGATACAATCTGTTAAACGTAACTGTTCAAACTAGATGAGATAGGGACACTATGGACAATTTTCAGCAATTTGCAGCAATTAAACTACAGAAATAACCACTTTTCCATATAAACAAGGTCTAAAATCATGTTTGGATTGCACTCTGGATACAATCTGTTAAACGTAACTGTTCAAACTAGATGAGATAGGGACACTATGGACAATTTTCAGCAATTTGCAGCAATTAAACTACAGAAATAACCACTTTTCCATATAAACAAGGTCTAAAATCATGTTTGGATTGCACTCTGTTAAATGTAACTGTTCAAACTAGATGATAGGGACACTATGGACAATTTTCAGCAATTTGCAGCAATTAAACTACAGAAATAACCACTTTTCCATATAAACAAGGTCTAAAATCATGTTTGGATTGCACTCTGTTAATCGTAACTGTTCAAACTAGATGATAGGGACACTATGGACAATTTTCAGCAATTTGCAGCAATTAAACTACAGAAATAACCACTTTTCCATATAAACAAGGTCTAAAATCATGTTTGGATTGCACTCTGGATACAATCTGTTAAACGTAACTGTTCAAACTAGATGAGATAGGGACACTATGGACAATTTTCAGCAATTTGCAGCAATTAAACTACAGAAATAACCACTTTTCCATATAAACAAGGTCTAAAATCATGTTTGGATTGCACTCTGGATACAATCTGTTAAACGTAACTGTTCAAACTAGATGAGATAGGGACACTATGGACAATTTTCAGCAATTTGCAGCAATTAAACTACAGAAATAACCACTTTTCCATATAAACAAGGTCTAAAATCATGTTTGGATTGCACTCTGTTAAACGTAACTGTTCAAACTAGATGATAGGGACACTATGGACAATTTTCAGCAATTTGCAGCAATTAAACTACAGAAATAACCACTTTTCCATATAAACAAGGTCTAAAATCATGTTTGGATTGCACTCTGGATACAATCTGTTAAACGTAACTGTTCAAACTAGATGATAGGGACACTATGGACAATTTTCAGCAATTTGCAGCAATTAAACTACAGAAATAACCACTTTTCCATATAAACAAGGTCTAAAATCATGTTTGGATTGCACTCTGTTAAATGTAACTGTTCAAACTAGATGAGATAGGGACACTATGGACAATTTTCAGCAATTTGCAGCAATTAAACTACAGAAATAACCACTTTTCCATATAAACAAGGTCTA
Organism: Oncorhynchus mykiss; assembly: GCF_013265735.2. NCBI lineage: Eukaryota > Metazoa > Chordata > Actinopteri > Salmoniformes > Salmonidae > Oncorhynchus > Oncorhynchus mykiss. Next base: position 57,003 of record NW_023493925.1, on the reverse strand, counting down.
AAATCATGTTTGGATTGCACTCTGGATACAATCTGTTAAACGTAACTGTTCAAACTAGATGAGATAGGGACACTATGGACAATTTGCAGCAATTAAACTACAGAAATAACCACTTTTCCATATAAACAAGGTCTAAAATCATGTTTGGATTGCACTCTGTTAAATGTAACTGTTCAAACTAGATGAGATAGGGACACTATGGACAATTTTCAGCAATAAAACTACAGAAATAACCACTTTTCCATATAAACAAGGTCTAAAATCATGTTTGGATTGCACTCTGTTAAACGTAACTGTTCAAACTAGATGATAGGGACACTATGGACAATTTTCAGCAATTTGCAGCAATTAAACTACAGAAATAACCACTTTTCCATATAAACAAGGTCTAAAATCATGTTTGGATTGCACTCTGGATACAATCTGTTAAACGTAACTGTTCAAACTAGATGATAGGGACACTATGGACAATTTTCAGCAATTAAACTACAGAAATAACCACTTTTCCATATAAACAAGGTCTAAAATCATGTTTGGATTGCACTCTGTTAAATGTAACTGTTCAAACTAGATGAGATAGGGACACTATGGACAATTTTCAGCAATTAAACTACAGAAATAACCACTTTTCCATATAAACAAGGTCTAAAATCATGTTTGGATTGCACTAATGTTAAACGTAACTGTTCAAACTAGATGATAGGGACACTATGGACAATTTTCAGCAATTTGCAGCAATTAAACTACAGAAATAACCACTTTTCCATATAAACAAGGTCTAAAATCATGTTTGGATTGCACTCTGGATACAATCTGTTAAACGTAACTGTTCAAACTAGATGAGATAGGGACACTATGGACAATTTTCAGCAATTAAACTACAGAAATAACCACTTTTCCATATAAACAAGGTCTAAAATCATGTTTGGATTGCACTCTGTTAAATGTAACTGTTCAAACTAGATGAGATAGGGACACTATGGACAATTTTCAGCAATTTGCAGCAATTAAACTACAGAAATAACCACTTTTCCATATAAACAAGGTCTAAAATCATGTTTGGATTGCACTCTGGATACAATCTGTTAAACGTAACTGTTCAAACTAGATGAGATAGGGACACTATGGACAATTTTCAGCAATTTGCAGCAATTAAACTACAGAAATAACCACTTTTCCATATAAACAAGGTCTAAAATCATGTTTGGATTGCACTCTGTTAAATGTAACTGTTCAAACTAGATGATAGGGACACTATGGACAATTTTCAGCAATTTGCAGCAATTAAACTACAGAAATAACCACTTTTCCATATAAACAAGGTCTAAAATCATGTTTGGATTGCACTCTGGATACAATCTGTTAAACGTAACTGTTCAAACTAGATGATAGGGACACTATGGACAATTTTCAGCAATTTGCAGCAATTAAACTACAGAAATAACCACTTTTCCATATAAACAAGGTCTAAAATCATGTTTGGATTGCACTCTGTTAATCGTAACTGTTCAAACTAGATGATAGGGACACTATGGACAATTTGCAGCAATTTGCAGCAATTAAACTACAGAAATAACCACTTTTCCATATAAACAAGGTCTAAAATCATGTTTGGATTGCACTCTGTTAAATGTAACTGTTCAAACTAGATGAGATAGGGACACTATGGACAATTTTCAGCAATTTGCAGCAATTAAACTACAGAAATAACCACTTTTCCATATAAACAAGGTCTAAAATCATGTTTGGATTGCACTCTGGATACAATCTGTTAAACGTAACTGTTCAAACTAGATGATAGGGACACTATGGACAATTTTCAGCAATTTGCAGCAATTAAACTACAGAAATAACCACTTTTCCATATAAACAAGGTCTAAAATCATGTTTGGATTGCACTCTGTTAAATGTAACTGTTCAAACTAGATGAGATAGGGACACTATGGACAATTTTCAGCAATTTGCAGCAATTAAACTACAGAAATAACCACTTTTCCATATAAACAAGGTCTAAAATCATGTTTGGATTGCACTCTGGATACAATCTGTTAAACGTAACTGTTCAAACTAGATGAGATAGGGACACTATGGACAATTTGCAGCAATTAAACTACAGAAATAACCACTTTTCCATATAAACAAGGTCTAAAATCATGTTTGGATTGCACTCTGTTAAATGTAACTGTTCAAACTAGATGAGATAGGGACACTATGGACAATTTTCAGCAATTAAACTACAGAAATAACCACTTTTCCATATAAACAAGGTCTAAAATCATGTTTGGATTGCACTCTGTTAAACGTAACTGTTCAAACTAGATGATAGGGACACTATGGACAATTTTCAGCAATTTGCAGCAATTAAACTACAGAAATAACCACTTTTCCATATAAACAAGGTCTAAAATCATGTTTGGATTGCACTCTGGATACAATCTGTTAAACGTAACTGTTCAAACTAGATGATAGGGACACTATGGACAATTTTCAGCAATTTGCAGCAATTAAACTACAGAAATAACCACTTTTCCATATAAACAAGGTCTAAAATCATGTTTGGATTGCACTCTGGATACAATCTGTTAAACGTAACTGTTCAAACTAGATGAGATAGGGACACTATGGACAATTTTCAGCAATTAAACTACAGAAATAACCACTTTTCCATATAAACAAGGTCTAAAATCATGTTTGGATTGCACTCTGTTAAACGTAACTGTTCAAACTAGATGAGATAGGGACACTATGGACAATTTTCAGCAATTTGCAGCAATTAAACTACAGAAATAACCACTTTTCCATATAAACAAGGTCTAAAATCATGTTTGGATTGCACTCTGGATACAATCTGTTAAACGTAACTGTTCAAACTAGATGAGATAGGGACACTATGGACAATTTTCAGCAATTTGCAGCAATTAAACTACAGAAATAACCACTTTTCCATATAAACAAGGTCTAAAATCATGTTTGGATTGCACTCTGGATACAATCTGTTAAACGTAACTGTTCAAACTAGATGAGATAGGGACACTATGGACAATTTTCAGCAATTTGCAGCAATTAAACTACAGAAATAACCACTTTTCCATATAAACAAGGTCTAAAATCATGTTTGGATTGCACTCTGGATACAATCTGTTAAACGTAACTGTTCAAACTAGATGAGATAGGGACACTATGGACAATTTTCAGCAATTTGCAGCAATTAAACTACAGAAATAACCACTTTTCCATATAAACAAGGTCTAAAATCATGTTTGGATTGCACTCTGTTAAATGTAACTGTTCAAACTAGATGAGATAGGGACACTATGGACAATTTTCAGCAATTTGCAGCAATTAAACTACAGAAATAACCACTTTTCCATATAAACAAGGTCTAAAATCATGTTTGGATTGCACTCTGGATACAATCTGTTAAACGTAACTGTTCAAACTAGATGAGATAGGGACACTATGGACAATTTTCAGCAATTTGCAGCAATTAAACTACAGAAATAACCACTTTTCCATATAAACAAGGTCTAAAATCATGTTTGGATTGCACTCTGTTAAATGTAACTGTTCAAACTAGATGAGATAGGGACACTATGGACAATTTTCAGCAATTTGCAGCAATTAAACTACAGAAATAACCACTTTTCCATATAAACAAGGTCTAAAATCATGTTTGGATTGCACTCTGGATACAATCTGTTAAACGTAACTGTTCAAACTAGATGAGATAGGGACACTATGGACAATTTTCAGCAATTTGCAGCAATTAAACTACAGAAATAACCACTTTTCCATATAAACAAGGTCTAAAATCATGTTTGGATTGCACTCTGGATACAATCTGTTAAACGTAACTGTTCAAACTAGATGAGATAGGGACACTATGGACAATTTTCAGCAATTTGCAGCAATTAAACTACAGAAATAACCACTTTTCCATATAAACAAGGTCTAAAATCATGTTTGGATTGCACTCTGGATACAATCTGTTAAACGTAACTGTTCAAACTAGATGAGATAGGGACACTATGGACAATTTTCAGCAATTTGCAGCAATTAAACTACAGAAATAACCACTTTTCCATATAAACAAGGTCTAAAATCATGTTTGGATTGCACTCTGGATACAATCTGTTAAACGTAACTGTTCAAACTAGATGAGATAGGGACACTATGGACAATTTTCAGCAATTAAACTACAGAAATAACCACTTTTCCATATAAACAAGGTCTAAAATCATGTTTGGATTGCACTCTGTTAAATGTAACTGTTCAAACTAGATGAGATAGGGACACTATGGACAATTTTCAGCAATTTGCAGCAATTAAACTACAGAAATAACCACTTTTCCATATAAACAAGGTCTAAAATCATGTTTGGATTGCACTCTGGATACAATCTGTTAAACGTAACTGTTCAAACTAGATGAGATAGGGACACTATGGACAATTTTCAGCAATTTGCAGCAATTAAACTACAGAAATAACCACTTTTCCATATAAACAAGGTCTAAAATCATGTTTGGATTGCACTCTGTTAAATGTAACTGTTCAAACTAGATGATAGGGACACTATGGACAATTTTCAGCAATTTGCAGCAATTAAACTACAGAAATAACCACTTTTCCATATAAACAAGGTCTAAAATCATGTTTGGATTGCACTCTGGATACAATCTGTTAAACGTAACTGTTCAAACTAGATGATAGGGACACTATGGACAATTTTCAGCAATTTGCAGCAATTAAACTACAGAAATAACCACTTTTCCATATAAACAAGGTCTAAAATCATGTTTGGATTGCACTCTGTTAATCGTAACTGTTCAAACTAGATGATAGGGACACTATGGACAATTTTCAGCAATTTGCAGCAATTAAACTACAGAAATAACCACTTTTCCATATAAACAAGGTCTAAAATCATGTTTGGATTGCACTCTGTTAAATGTAACTGTTCAAACTAGATGAGATAGGGACACTATGGACAATTTTCAGCAATTTGCAGCAATTAAACTACAGAAATAACCACTTTTCCATATAAACAAGGTCTAAAATCATGTTTGGATTGCACTCTGGATACAATCTGTTAAACGTAACTGTTCAAACTAGATGATAGGGACACTATGGACAATTTTCAGCAATTTGCAGCAATTAAACTACAGAAATAACCACTTTTCCATATAAACAAGGTCTAAAATCATGTTTGGATTGCACTCTGTTAAATGTAACTGTTCAAACTAGATGAGATAGGGACACTATGGACAATTTTCAGCAATTTGCAGCAATTAAACTACAGAAATAACCACTTTTCCATATAAACAAGGTCTAAAATCATGTTTGGATTGCACTCTGGATACAATCTGTTAAACGTAACTGTTCAAACTAGATGAGATAGGGACACTATGGACAATTTGCAGCAATTAAACTACAGAAATAACCACTTTTCCATATAAACAAGGTCTAAAATCATGTTTGGATTGCACTCTGTTAAATGTAACTGTTCAAACTAGATGAGATAGGGACACTATGGACAATTTTCAGCAATTAAACTACAGAAATAACCACTTTTCCATATAAACAAGGTCTAAAATCATGTTTGGATTGCACTAATGTTAAACGTAACTGTTCAAACTAGATGATAGGGACACTATGGACAATTTTCAGCAATTTGCAGCAATTAAACTACAGAAATAACCACTTTTCCATATAAACAAGGTCTAAAATCATGTTTGGATTGCACTCTGGATACAATCTGTTAAACGTAACTGTTCAAACTAGATGATAGGGACACTATGGACAATTTTCAGCAATTTGCAGCAATTAAACTACAGAAATAACCACTTTTCCATATAAACAAGGTCTAAAATCATGTTTGGATTGCACTCTGGATACAATCTGTTAAACGTAACTGTTCAAACTAGATGAGATAGGGACACTATGGACAATTTTCAGCAATTAAACTACAGAAATAACCACTTTTCCATATAAACAAGGTCTAAAATCATGTTTGGATTGCACTCTGTTAAACGTAACTGTTCAAACTAGATGAGATAGGGACACTATGGACAATTTTCAGCAATTTGCAGCAATTAAACTACAGAAATAACCACTTTTCCATATAAACAAGGTCTAAAATCATGTTTGGATTGCACTCTGGATACAATCTGTTAAACGTAACTGTTCAAACTAGATGAGATAGGGACACTATGGACAATTTTCAGCAATTTGCAGCAATTAAACTACAGAAATAACCACTTTTCCATATAAACAAGGTCTAAAATCATGTTTGGATTGCACTCTGGATACAATCTGTTAAACGTAACTGTTCAAACTAGATGAGATAGGGACACTATGGACAATTTTCAGCAATTTGCAGCAATTAAACTACAGAAATAACCACTTTTCCATATAAACAAGGTCTAAAATCATGTTTGGATTGCACTCTGGATACAATCTGTTAAACGTAACTGTTCAAACTAGATGAGATAGGGACACTATGGACAATTTTCAGCAATTTGCAGCAATTAAACTACAGAAATAACCACTTTTCCATATAAACAAGGTCTAAAATCATGTTTGGATTGCACTCTGTTAAATGTAACTGTTCAAACTAGATGAGATAGGGACACTATGGACAATTTTCAGCAATTTGCAGCAATTAAACTACAGAAATAACCACTTTTCCATATAAACAAGGTCTAAAATCATGTTTGGATTGCACTCTGGATACAATCTGTTAAACGTAACTGTTCAAACTAGATGAGATAGGGACACTATGGACAATTTTCAGCAATTTGCAGCAATTAAACTACAGAAATAACCACTTTTCCATATAAACAAGGTCTAAAATCATGTTTGGATTGCACTCTGTTAAACGTAACTGTTCAAACTAGATGAGATAGGGACACTATGGACAATTTTCAGCAATTTGCAGCAATTAAACTACAGAAATAACCACTTTTCCATATAAACAAGGTCTAAAATCATGTTTGGATTGCACTCTGGATACAATCTGTTAAACGTAACTGTTCAAACTAGATGAGATAGGGACACTATGGACAATTTTCAGCAATTTGCAGCAATTAAACTACAGAAATAACCACTTTTCCATATAAACAAGGTCTAAAATCATGTTTGGATTGCACTCTGGATACAATCTGTTAAACGTAACTGTTCAAACTAGATGAGATAGGGACACTATGGACAATTTTCAGCAATTTGCAGCAATTAAACTACAGAAATAACCACTTTTCCATATAAACAAGGTCTAAAATCATGTTTGGATTGCACTCTGGATACAATCTGTTAAACGTAACTGTTCAAACTAGATGAGATAGGGACACTATGGACAATTTTCAGCAATTTGCAGCAATTAAACTACAGAAATAACCACTTTTCCATATAAACAAGGTCTAAAATCATGTTTGGATTGCACTCTGTTAAACGTAACTGTTCAAACTAGATGAGATAGGGACACTATGGACAATTTTCAGCAATTTGCAGCAATTAAACTACAGAAATAACCACTTTTCCATATAAACAAGGTCTAAAATCATGTTTGGATTGCACTCTGGATACAATCTGTTAAACGTAACTGTTCAAACTAGATGAGATAGGGACACTATGGACAATTTTCAGCAATTTGCAGCAATTAAACTACAGAAATAACCACTTTTCCATATAAACAAGGTCTAAAATCATGTTTGGATTGCACTCTGTTAAACGTAACTGTTCAAACTAGATGAGATAGGGACACTATGGACAATTTTCAGCAATTTGCAGCAATTAAACTACAGAAATAACCACTTTTCCATATAAACAAGGTCTAAAATCATGTTTGGATTGCACTCTGGATACAATCTGTTAAACGTAACTGTTCAAACTAGATGAGATAGGGACACTATGGACAATTTTCAGCAATTAAACTACAGAAATAACCACTTTTCCATATAAACAAGGTCTAAAATCATGTTTGGATTGCACTCTGTTAAACGTAACTGTTCAAACTAGATGATAGGGACACTATGGACAATTTTCAGCAATTTGCAGCAATTAAACTACAGAAATAACCACTTTTCCATATAAACAAGGTCTAAAATCATGTTTGGATTGCACTCTGGATACAATCTGTTAAACGTAACTGTTCAAACTAGATGATAGGGACACTATGGACAATTTTCAGCAATTTGCAGCAATTAAACTACAGAAATAACCACTTTTCCATATAAACAAGGTCTAAAATCATGTTTGGATTGCACTCTGGATACAATCTGTTAAACGTAACTGTTCAAACTAGATGAGATAGGGACACTATGGACAATTTTCAGCAATTAAACTACAGAAATAACCACTTTTCCATATAAACAAGGTCTAAAATCATGTTTGGATTGCACTCTGTTAAACGTAACTGTTCAAACTAGATGAGATAGGGACACTATGGACAATTTTCAGCAATTTGCAGCAATTAAACTACAGAAATAACCACTTTTCCATATAAACAAGGTCTAAAATCATGTTTGGATTGCACTCTGGATACAATCTGTTAAACGTAACTGTTCAAACTAGATGAGATAGGGACACTATGGACAATTTTCAGCAATTTGCAGCAATTAAACTACAGAAATAACCACTTTTCCATATAAACAAGGTCTAAAATCATGTTTGGATTGCACTCTGGATACAATCTGTTAAACGTAACTGTTCAAACTAGATGAGATAGGGACACTATGGACAATTTTCAGCAATTTGCAGCAATTAAACTACAGAAATAACCACTTTTCCATATAAACAAGGTCTAAAATCATGTTTGGATTGCACTCTGGATACAATCTGTTAAACGTAACTGTTCAAACTAGATGAGATAGGGACACTATGGACAATTTTCAGCAATTTGCAGCAATTAAACTACAGAAATAACCACTTTTCCATATAAACAAGGTCTAAAATCATGTTTGGATTGCACTCTGTTAAACGTAACTGTTCAAACTAGATGATAGGGACACTATGGACAATTTTCAGCAATTTGCAGCAATTAAACTACAGAAATAACCACTTTTCCATATAAACAAGGTCTAAAATCATGTTTGGATTGCACTCTGGATACAATCTGTTAAACGTAACTGTTCAAACTAGATGAGATAGGGACACTATGGACAATTTTCAGCAATTTGCAGCAATTAAACTACAGAAATAACCACTTTTCCATATAAACAAGGTCTAAAATCATGTTTGGATTGCACTCTGTTAAACGTAACTGTTCAAACTAGATGATAGGGACACTATGGACAATTTTCAGCAATTTGCAGCAATTAAACTACAGAAATAACCACTTTTCCATATAAACAAGGTCTAAAATCATGTTTGGATTGCACTCTGGATACAATCTGTTAAACGTAACTGTTCAAACTAGATGAGATAGGGACACTATGGACAATTTTCAGCAATTAAACTACAGAAATAACCACTTTTCCATATAAACAAGGTCTAAAATCATGTTTGGATTGCACTCTGGATACAATCTGTTAAACGTAACTGTTCAAACTAGATGAGATAGGGACACTATGGACAATTTTCAGCAATTTGCAGCAATTAAACTACAGAAATAACCACTTTTCCATATAAACAAGGTCTAAAATCATGTTTGGATTGCACTCTGTTAAACGTAACTGTTCAAACTAGATGAGATAGGGACACTATGGACAATTTTCAGCAATTTGCAGCAATTAAACTACAGAAATAACCACTTTTCCATATAAACAAGGTCTAAAATCATGTTTGGATTGCACTCTGTTAAACGTAACTGTTCAAACTAGATGAGATAGGGACACTATGGACAATTTTCAGCAATTTGCAGCAATTAAACTACAGAAATAACCACTTTTCCATATAAACAAGGTCTAAAATCATGTTTGGATTGCACTCTGTTAAACGTAACTGTTCAAACTAGATGATAGGGACACTATGGACAATTTGCAGCAATTAAACTACAGAAATAACCACTTTTCCATATAAACAAGGTCTAAAATCATGTTTGGATTGCACTCTGTTAAATGTAACTGTTCAAACTAGATGAGATAGGGACACTATGGACAATTTTCAGCAATTTGCAGCAATTAAACTACAGAAATAACCACTTTTCCATATAAACAAGGTCTAAAATCATGTTTGGATTGCACTCTGGATACAATCTGTTAAACGTAACTGTTCAAACTAGATGAGATAGGGACACTATGGACAATTTTCAGCAATTTGCAGCAATTAAACTACAGAAATAACCACTTTTCCATATAAACAAGGTCTAAAATCATGTTTGGATTGCACTCTGGATACAATCTGTTAAACGTAACTGTTCAAACTAGATGAGATAGGGACACTATGGACAATTTTCAGCAATTTGCAGCAATTAAACTACAGAAATAACCACTTTTCCATATAAACAAGGTCTAAAATCATGTTTGGATTGCACTCTGGATACAATCTGTTAAACGTAACTGTTCAAACTAGATGAGATAGGGACACTATGGACAATTTTCAGCAATTTGCAGCAATTAAACTACAGAAATAACCACTTTTCCATATAAACAAGGTCTAAAATCATGTTTGGATTGCACTCTGTTAAACGTAACTGTTCAAACTAGATGAGATAGGGACACTATGGACAATTTTCAGCAATTTGCAGCAATTAAACTACAGAAATAACCACTTTTCCATATAAACAAGGTCTAAAATCATGTTTGGATTGCACTCTGGATACAATCTGTTAAACGTAACTGTTCAAACTAGATGAGATAGGGACACTATGGACAATTTTCAGCAATTTGCAGCAATTAAACTACAGAAATAACCACTTTTCCATATAAACAAGGTCTAAAATCATGTTTGGATTGCACTCTGTTAAACGTAACTGTTCAAACTAGATGAGATAGGGACACTATGGACAATTTTCAGCAATTTGCAGCAATTAAACTACAGAAATAACCACTTTTCCATATAAACAAGGTCTAAAATCATGTTTGGATTGCACTCTGGATACAATCTGTTAAACGTAACTGTTCAAACTAGATGAGATAGGGACACTATGGACAATTTTCAGCAATTAAACTACAGAAATAACCACTTTTCCATATAAACAAGGTCTAAAATCATGTTTGGATTGCACTCTGTTAAACGTAACTGTTCAAACTAGATGAGATAGGGACACTATGGACAATTTTCAGCAATTTGCAGCAATTAAACTACAGAAATAACCACTTTTCCATATAAACAAGGTCTAAAATCATGTTTGGATTGCACTCTGGATACAATCTGTTAAACGTAACTGTTCAAACTAGATGAGATAGGGACACTATGGACAATTTTCAGCAATTTGCAGCAATTAAACTACAGAAATAACCACTTTTCCATATAAACAAGGTCTAAAATCATGTTTGGATTGCACTCTGGATACAATCTGTTAAACGTAACTGTTCAAACTAGATGAGATAGGGACACTATGGACAATTTTCAGCAATTTGCAGCAATTAAACTACAGAAATAACCACTTTTCCATATAAACAAGGTCTAAAATCATGTTTGGATTGCACTCTGGATACAATCTGTTAAACGTAACTGTTCAAACTAGATGAGATAGGGACACTATGGACAATTTTCAGCAATTTGCAGCAATTAAACTACAGAAATAACCACTTTTCCATATAAACAAGGTCTAAAATCATGTTTGGATTGCACTCTGTTAAACGTAACTGTTCAAACTAGATGATAGGGACACTATGGACAATTTTCAGCAATTTGCAGCAATTAAACTACAGAAATAACCACTTTTCCATATAAACAAGGTCTAAAATCATGTTTGGATTGCACTCTGGATACAATCTGTTAAACGTAACTGTTCAAACTAGATGAGATAGGGACACTATGGACAATTTTCAGCAATTTGCAGCAATTAAACTACAGAAATAACCACTTTTCCATATAAACAAGGTCTAAAATCATGTTTGGATTGCACTCTGTTAAACGTAACTGTTCAAACTAGATGATAGGGACACTGGACAATTTTCAGCAATTTGCAGCAATTAAACTACAGAAATAACCACTTTTCCATATAAACAAGGTCTAAAATCATGTTTGGATTGCACTCTGGATACAATCTGTTAAACGTAACTGTTCAAACTAGATGAGATAGGGACACTATGGACAATTTTCAGCAATTAAACTACAGAAATAACCACTTTTCCATATAAACAAGGTCTAAAATCATGTTTGGATTGCACTCTGGATACAATCTGTTAAACGTAACTGTTCAAACTAGATGAGATAGGGACACTATGGACAATTTTCAGCAATTTGCAGCAATTAAACTACAGAAATAACCACTTTTCCATATAAACAAGGTCTAAAATCATGTTTGGATTGCACTCTGTTAAACGTAACTGTTCAAACTAGATGAGATAGGGACACTATGGACAATTTTCAGCAATTTGCAGCAATTAAACTACAGAAATAACCACTTTTCCATATAAACAAGGTCTAAAATCATGTTTGGATTGCACTCTGTTAAACGTAACTGTTCAAACTAGATGAGATAGGGACACTATGGACAATTTTCAGCAATTTGCAGCAATTAAACTACAGAAATAACCACTTTTCCATATAAACAAGGTCTAAAATCATGTTTGGATTGCACTCTGTTAAACGTAACTGTTCAAACTAGATGATAGGGACACTATGGACAATTTGCAGCAATTAAACTACAGAAATAACCACTTTTCCATATAAACAAGGTCTAAAATCATGTTTGGATTGCACTCTGTTAAACGTAACTGTTCAAACTAGATGAGATAGGGACACTATGGACAATTTTCAGCAATTTGCAGCAATTAAACTACAGAAATAACCACTTTTCCATATAAACAAGGTCTAAAATCATGTTTGGATTGCACTCTGGATACAATCTGTTAAACGTAACTGTTCAAACTAGATGAGATAGGGACACTATGGACAATTTTCAGCAATTTGCAGCAATTAAACTACAGAAATAACCACTTTTCCATATAAACAAGGTCTAAAATCATGTTTGGATTGCACTCTGTTAAACGTAACTGTTCAAACTAGATGAGATAGGGACACTATGGACAATTTTCAGCAATTTGCAGCAATTAAACTACAGAAATAACCACTTTTCCATATAAACAAGGTCTAAAATCATGTTTGGATTGCACTCTGGATACAATCTGTTAAACGTAACTGTTCAAACTAGATGAGATAGGGACACTATGGACAATTTTCAGCAATTTGCAGCAATTAAACTACAGAAATAACCACTTTTCCATATAAACAAGGTCTAAAATCATGTTTGGATTGCACTCTGTTAAACGTAACTGTTCAAACTAGATGAGATAGGGACACTATGGACAATTTTCAGCAATTTGCAGCAATTAAACTACAGAAATAACCACTTTTCCATATAAACAAGGTCTAAAATCATGTTTGGATTGCACTCTGGATACAATCTGTTAAACGTAACTGTTCAAACTAGATGAGATAGGGACACTATGGACAATTTTCAGCAATTTGCAGCAATTAAACTACAGAAATAACCACTTTTCCATATAAACAAGGTCTAAAATCATGTTTGGATTGCACTCTGGATACAATCTGTTAAACGTAACTGTTCAAACTAGATGATAGGGACACTATGGACAATTTTCAGCAATTTGCAGCAATTAAACTACAGAAATAACCACTTTTCCATATAAACAAGGTCTAAAATCATGTTTGGATTGCACTCTGGATACAATCTGTTAAACGTAACTGTTCAAACTAGATGAGATAGGGACACTATGGACAATTTTCAGCAATTTGCAGCAATTAAACTACAGAAATAACCACTTTTCCATATAAACAAGGTCTAAAATCATGTTTGGATTGCACTCTGTTAAACGTAACTGTTCAAACTAGATGATAGGGACACTATGGACAATTTTCAGCAATTTGCAGCAATTAAACTACAGAAATAACCACTTTTCCATATAAACAAGGTCTAAAATCATGTTTGGATTGCACTCTGGATACAATCTGTTAAACGTAACTGTTCAAACTAGATGAGATAGGGACACTATGGACAATTTTCAGCAATTTGCAGCAATTAAACTACAGAAATAACCACTTTTCCATATAAACAAGGTCTAAAATCATGTTTGGATTGCACTCTGTTAAACGTAACTGTTCAAACTAGATGAGATAGGGACACTATGGACAATTTTCAGCAATTTGCAGCAATTAAACTACAGAAATAACCACTTTTCCATATAAACAAGGTCTAAAATCATGTTTGGATTGCACTCTGTTAAACGTAACTGTTCAAACTAGATGAGATAGGGACACTATGGACAATTTTCAGCAATTTGCAGCAATTAAACTACAGAAATAACCACTTTTCCATATAAACAAGGTCTAAAATCATGTTTGGATTGCACTCTGTTAAACGTAACTGTTCAAACTAGATGAGATAGGGACACTATGGACAATTTTCAGCAATTTGCAGCAATTAAACTACAGAAATAACCACTTTTCCATATAAACAAGGTCTAAAATCATGTTTGGATTGCACTCTGTTAAACGTAACTGTTCAAACTAGATGATAGGGACACTATGGACAATTTTCAGCAATTTGCAGCAATTAAACTACAGAAATAACCACTTTTCCATATAAACAAGGTCTAAAATCATGTTTGGATTGCACTCTGGATACAATCTGTTAAACGTAACTGTTCAAACTAGATGAGATAGGGACACTATGGACAATTTTCAGCAATTTGCAGCAATTAAACTACAGAAATAACCACTTTTCCATATAAACAAGGTCTAAAATCATGTTTGGATTGCACTCTGTTAAACGTAACTGTTCAAACTAGATGAGATAGGGACACTATGGACAATTTTCAGCAATTTGCAGCAATTAAACTACAGAAATAACCACTTTTCCATATAAACAAGGTCTAAAATCATGTTTGGATTGCACTCTGTTAAACGTAACTGTTCAAACTAGATGAGATAGGGACACTATGGACAATTTTCAGCAATTTGCAGCAATTAAACTACAGAAATAACCACTTTTCCATATAAACAAGGTCTAAAATCATGTTTGGATTGCACTCTGGATACAATCTGTTAAACGTAACTGTTCAAACTAGATGAGATAGGGACACTATGGACAATTTTCAGCAATTAAACTACAGAAATAACCACTTTTCCATATAAACAAGGTCTAAAATCATGTTTGGATTGCACTCTGGATACAATCTGTTAAACGTAACTGTTCAAACTAGATGATAGGGACACTGGACAATTTTCAGCAATTTGCAGCAATTAAACTACAGAAATAACCACTTTTCCATATAAACAAGGTCTAAAATCATGTTTGGATTGCACTCTGGATACAATCTGTTAAACGTAACTGTTCAAACTAGATGAGATAGGGACACTATGGACAATTTTCAGCAATTTGCAGCAATTAAACTACAGAAATAACCACTTTTCCATATAAACAAGGTCTAAAATCATGTTTGGATTGCACTCTGTTAAACGTAACTGTTCAAACTAGATGAGATAGGGACACTATGGACAATTTTCAGCAATTTGCAGCAATTAAACTACAGAAATAACCACTTTTCCATATAAACAAGGTCTAAAATCATGTTTGGATTGCACTCTGTTAAACGTAACTGTTCAAACTAGATGAGATAGGGACACTATGGACAATTTTCAGCAATTTGCAGCAATTAAACTACAGAAATAACCACTTTTCCATATAAACAAGGTCTAAAATCATGTTTGGATTGCACTCTGTTAAACGTAACTGTTCAAACTAGATGATAGGGACACTATGGACAATTTGCAGCAATTAAACTACAGAAATAACCACTTTTCCATATAAACAAGGTCTAAAATCATGTTTGGATTGCACTCTGTTAAACGTAACTGTTCAAACTAGATGAGATAGGGACACTATGGACAATTTTCAGCAATTTGCAGCAATTAAACTACAGAAATAACCACTTTTCCATATAAACAAGGTCTAAAATCATGTTTGGATTGCACTCTGGATACAATCTGTTAAACGTAACTGTTCAAACTAGATGAGATAGGGACACTATGGACAATTTTCAGCAATTTGCAGCAATTAAACTACAGAAATAACCACTTTTCCATATAAACAAGGTCTAAAATCATGTTTGGATTGCACTCTGTTAAACGTAACTGTTCAAACTAGATGAGATAGGGACACTATGGACAATTTTCAGCAATTTGCAGCAATTAAACTACAGAAATAACCACTTTTCCATATAAACAAGGTCTAAAATCATGTTTGGATTGCACTCTGGATACAATCTGTTAAACGTAACTGTTCAAACTAGATGAGATAGGGACACTATGGACAATTTTCAGCAATTTGCAGCAATTAAACTACAGAAATAACCACTTTTCCATATAAACAAGGTCTAAAATCATGTTTGGATTGCACTCTGGATACAATCTGTTAAACGTAACTGTTCAAACTAGATGATAGGGACACTATGGACAATTTGCAGCAATTAAACTACAGAAATAACCACTTTTCCATATAAACAAGGTCTAAAATCATGTTTGGATTGCACTCTGGATACAATCTGTTAAACGTAACTGTTCAAACTAGATGAGATAGGGACACTATGGACAATTTTCAGCAATTTGCAGCAATTAAACTACAGAAATAACCACTTTTCCATATAAACAAGGTCTAAAATCATGTTTGGATTGCACTCTGTTAAACGTAACTGTTCAAACTAGATGAGATAGGGACACTATGGACAATTTTCAGCAATTTGCAGCAATTAAACTACAGAAATAACCACTTTTCCATATAAACAAGGTCTAAAATCATGTTTGGATTGCACTCTGTTAAACGTAACTGTTCAAACTAGATGAGATAGGGACACTATGGACAATTTTCAGCAATTTGCAGCAATTAAACTACAGAAATAACCACTTTTCCATATAAACAAGGTCTAAAATCATGTTTGGATTGCACTCTGTTAAACGTAACTGTTCAAACTAGATGATAGGGACACTATGGACAATTTTCAGCAATTAAACTACAGAAATAACCACTTTTCCATATAAACAAGGTCTAAAATCATGTTTGGATTGCACTCTGGATACAATCTGTTAAACGTAACTGTTCAAACTAGATGAGATAGGGACACTATGGACAATTTTCAGCAATTTGCAGCAATTAAACTACAGAAATAACCACTTTTCCATATAAACAAGGTCTAAAATCATGTTTGGATTGCACTCTGGATACAATCTGTTAAACGTAACTGTTCAAACTAGATGATAGGGACACTATGGACAATTTTCAGCAATTAAACTACAGAAATAACCACTTTTCCATATAAACAAGGTCTAAAATCATGTTTGGATTGCACTCTGGATACAATCTGTTAAACGTAACTGTTCAAACTAGATGAGATAGGGACACTATGGACAATTTTCAGCAATTTGCAGCAATTAAACTACAGAAATAACCACTTTTCCATATAAACAAGGTCTAAAATCATGTTTGGATTGCACTCTGGATACAATCTGTTAAACGTAACTGTTCAAACTAGATGATAGGGACACTATGGACAATTTTCAGCAATTTGCAGCAATTAAACTACAGAAATAACCACTTTTCCATATAAACAAGGTCTAAAATCATGTTTGGATTGCACTCTGGATACAATCTGTTAAACGTAACTGTTCAAACTAGATGAGATAGGGACACTATGGACAATTTTCAGCAATTAAACTACAGAAATAACCACTTTTCCATATAAACAAGGTCTAAAATCATGTTTGGATTGCACTCTGTTAAACGTAACTGTTCAAACTAGATGATAGGGACACTATGGACAATTTTCAGCAATTTGCAGCAATTAAACTACAGAAATAACCACTTTTCCATATAAACAAGGTCTAAAATCATGTTTGGATTGCACTCTGGATACAATCTGTTAAACGTAACTGTTCAAACTAGATGAGATAGGGACACTATGGACAATTTTCAGCAATTTGCAGCAATTAAACTACAGAAATAACCACTTTTCCATATAAACAAGGTCTAAAATCATGTTTGGATTGCACTCTGGATACAATCTGTTAAACGTAACTGTTCAAACTAGATGAGATAGGGACACTATGGACAATTTTCAGCAATTTGCAGCAATTAAACTACAGAAATAACCACTTTTCCATATAAACAAGGTCTAAAATCATGTTTGGATTGCACTCTGGATACAATCTGTTAAACGTAACTGTTCAAACTAGATGATAGGGACACTATGGACAATTTTCAGCAATTTGCAGCAATTAAACTACAGAAATAACCACTTTTCCATATAAACAAGGTCTAAAATCATGTTTGGATTGCACTCTGGATACAATCTGTTAAACGTAACTGTTCAAACTAGATGAGATAGGGACACTATGGACAATTTTCAGCAATTTGCAGCAATTAAACTACAGAAATAACCACTTTTCCATATAAACAAGGTCTAAAATCATGTTTGGATTGCACTCTGGATACAATCTGTTAAACGTAACTGTTCAAACTAGATGAGATAGGGACACTATGGACAATTTTCAGCAATTTGCAGCAATTAAACTACAGAAATAACCACTTTTCCATATAAACAAGGTCTAAAATCATGTTTGGATTGCACTCTGGATACAATCTGTTAAACGTAACTGTTCAAACTAGATGATAGGGACACTATGGACAATTTTCAGCAATTTGCAGCAATTAAACTACAGAAATAACCACTTTTCCATATAAACAAGGTCTAAAATCATGTTTGGATTGCACTCTGTTAAACGTAACTGTTCAAACTAGATGATAGGGACACTATGGACAATTTTCAGCAATTAAACTACAGAAATAACCACTTTTCCATATAAACAAGGTCTAAAATCATGTTTGGATTGCACTCTGTTAAACGTAACTGTTCAAACTAGATGAGATAGGGACACTATGGACAATTTTCAGCAATTTGCAGCAATTAAACTACAGAAATAACCACTTTTCCATATAAACAAGGTCTAAAATCATGTTTGGATTGCACTCTGGATACAATCTGTTAAACGTAACTGTTCAAACTAGATGAGATAGGGACACTATGGACAATTTTCAGCAATTTGCAGCAATTAAACTACAGAAATAACCACTTTTCCATATAAACAAGGTCTAAAATCATGTTTGGATTGCACTCTGTTAAACGTAACTGTTCAAACTAGATGATAGGGACACTATGGACAATTTTCAGCAATTTGCAGCAATTAAACTACAGAAATAACCACTTTTCCATATAAACAAGGTCTAAAATCATGTTTGGATTGCACTCTGGATACAATCTGTTAAACGTAACTGTTCAAACTAGATGATAGGGACACTATGGACAATTTTCAGCAATTTGCAGCAATTAAACTACAGAAATAACCACTTTTCCATATAAACAAGGTCTAAAATCATGTTTGGATTGCACTCTGTTAAACGTAACTGTTCAAACTAGATGATAGGGACACTATGGACAATTTTCAGCAATTTGCAGCAATTAAACTACAGAAATAACCACTTTTCCATATAAACAAGGTCTAAAATCATGTTTGGATTGCACTCTGTTAAACGTAACTGTTCAAACTAGATGATAGGGACACTATGGACAATTTTCAGCAATTTGCAGCAATTAAACTACAGAAATAACCACTTTTCCATATAAACAAGGTCTAAAATCATGTTTGGATTGCACTCTGGATACAATCTGTTAAACGTAACTGTTCAAACTAGATGAGATAGGGACACTATGGACAATTTTCAGCAATTTGCAGCAATTAAACTACAGAAATAACCACTTTTCCATATAAACAAGGTCTAAAATCATGTTTGGATTGCACTCTGGATACAATCTGTTAAACGTAACTGTTCAAACTAGATGATAGGGACACTATGGACAATTTTCAGCAATTTGCAGCAATTAAACTACAGAAATAACCACTTTTCCATATAAACAAGGTCTAAAATCATGTTTGGATTGCACTCTGGATACAATCTGTTAAACGTAACTGTTCAAACTAGATGAGATAGGGACACTATGGACAATTTTCAGCAATTTGCAGCAATTAAACTACAGAAATAACCACTTTTCCATATAAACAAGGTCTAAAATCATGTTTGGATTGCACTCTGTTAAACGTAACTGTTCAAACTAGATGAGATAGGGACACTATGGACAATTTTCAGCAATTTGCAGCAATTAAACTACAGAAATAACCACTTTTCCATATAAACAAGGTCTAAAATCATGTTTGGATTGCACTCTGTTAAACGTAACTGTTCAAACTAGATGAGATAGGGACACTATGGACAATTTTCAGCAATTTGCAGCAATTAAACTACAGAAATAACCACTTTTCCATATAAACAAGGTCTAAAATCATGTTTGGATTGCACTCTGTTAAACGTAACTGTTCAAACTAGATGATAGGGACACTATGGACAATTTTCAGCAATTAAACTACAGAAATAACCACTTTTCCATATAAACAAGGTCTAAAATCATGTTTGGATTGCACTCTGGATACAATCTGTTAAACGTAACTGTTCAAACTAGATGAGATAGGGACACTATGGACAATTTTCAGCAATTTGCAGCAATTAAACTACAGAAATAACCACTTTTCCATATAAACAAGGTCTAAAATCATGTTTGGATTGCACTCTGGATACAATCTGTTAAACGTAACTGTTCAAACTAGATGAGATAGGGACACTATGGACAATTTTCAGCAATTTGCAGCAATTAAACTACAGAAATAACCACTTTTCCATATAAACAAGGTCTAAAATCATGTTTGGATTGCACTCTGGATACAATCTGTTAAACGTAACTGTTCAAACTAGATGATAGGGACACTATGGACAATTTTCAGCAATTTGCAGCAATTAAACTACAGAAATAACCACTTTTCCATATAAACAAGGTCTAAAATCATGTTTGGATTGCACTCTGGATACAATCTGTTAAACGTAACTGTTCAAACTAGATGATAGGGACACTATGGACAATTTTCAGCAATTAAACTACAGAAATAACCACTTTTCCATATAAACAAGGTCTAAAATCATGTTTGGATTGCACTCTGGATACAATCTGTTAAACGTAACTGTTCAAACTAGATGAGATAGGGACACTATGGACAATTTTCAGCAATTTGCAGCAATTAAACTACAGAAATAACCACTTTTCCATATAAACAAGGTCTAAAATCATGTTTGGATTGCACTCTGTTAAACGTAACTGTTCAAACTAGATGAGATAGGGACACTATGGACAATTTTCAGCAATTTGCAGCAATTAAACTACAGAAATAACCACTTTTCCATATAAACAAGGTCTAAAATCATGTTTGGATTGCACTCTGGATACAATCTGTTAAACGTAACTGTTCAAACTAGATGAGATAGGGACACTATGGACAATTTTCAGCAATTAAACTACAGAAATAACCACTTTTCCATATAAACAAGGTCTAAAATCATGTTTGGATTGCACTCTGTTAAACGTAACTGTTCAAACTAGATGATAGGGACACTATGGACAATTTTCAGCAATTTGCAGCAATTAAACTACAGAAATAACCACTTTTCCATATAAACAAGGTCTAAAATCATGTTTGGATTGCACTCTGGATACAATCTGTTAAACGTAACTGTTCAAACTAGATGAGATAGGGACACTATGGACAATTTTCAGCAATTTGCAGCAATTAAACTACAGAAATAACCACTTTTCCATATAAACAAGGTCTAAAATCATGTTTGGATTGCACTCTGTTAAACGTAACTGTTCAAACTAGATGAGATAGGGACACTATGGACAATTTTCAGCAATTTGCAGCAATTAAACTACAGAAATAACCACTTTTCCATATAAACAAGGTCTAAAATCATGTTTGGATTGCACTCTGGATACAATCTGTTAAACGTAACTGTTCAAACTAGATGAGATAGGGACACTATGGACAATTTTCAGCAATTTGCAGCAATTAAACTACAGAAATAACCACTTTTCCATATAAACAAGGTCTAAAATCATGTTTGGATTGCACTCTGTTAAACGTAACTGTTCAAACTAGATGATAGGGACACTATGGACAATTTTCAGCAATTTGCAGCAATTAAACTACAGAAATAACCACTTTTCCATATAAACAAGGTCTAAAATCATGTTTGGATTGCACTCTGGATACAATCTGTTAAACGTAACTGTTCAAACTAGATGATAGGGACACTATGGACAATTTTCAGCAATTTGCAGCAATTAAACTACAGAAATAACCACTTTTCCATATAAACAAGGTCTAAAATCATGTTTGGATTGCACTCTGTTAAACGTAACTGTTCAAACTAGATGATAGGGACACTATGGACAATTTTCAGCAATTTGCAGCAATTAAACTACAGAAATAACCACTTTTCCATATAAACAAGGTCTAAAATCATGTTTGGATTGCACTCTGTTAAACGTAACTGTTCAAACTAGATGATAGGGACACTATGGACAATTTTCAGCAATTTGCAGCAATTAAACTACAGAAATAACCACTTTTCCATATAAACAAGGTCTAAAATCATGTTTGGATTGCACTCTGGATACAATCTGTTAAACGTAACTGTTCAAACTAGATGAGATAGGGACACTATGGACAATTTTCAGCAATTTGCAGCAATTAAACTACAGAAATAACCACTTTTCCATATAAACAAGGTCTAAAATCATGTTTGGATTGCACTCTGGATACAATCTGTAAACGTAACTGTTCAAACTAGATGATAGGGACACTATGGACAATTTTCAGCAATTTGCAGCAATTAAACTACAGAAATAACCACTTTTCCATATAAACAAGGTCTAAAATCATGTTTGGATTGCACTCTGGATACAATCTGTTAAACGTAACTGTTCAAACTAGATGAGATAGGGACACTATGGACAATTTTCAGCAATTTGCAGCAATTAAACTACAGAAATAACCACTTTTCCATATAAACAAGGTCTAAAATCATGTTTGGATTGCACTCTGTTAAACGTAACTGTTCAAACTAGATGAGATAGGGACACTATGGACAATTTTCAGCAATTTGCAGCAATTAAACTACAGAAATAACCACTTTTCCATATAAACAAGGTCTAAAATCATGTTTGGATTGCACTCTGTTAAACGTAACTGTTCAAACTAGATGAGATAGGGACACTATGGACAATTTTCAGCAATTTGCAGCAATTAAACTACAGAAATAACCACTTTTCCATATAAACAAGGTCTAAAATCATGTTTGGATTGCACTCTGTTAAACGTAACTGTTCAAACTAGATGATAGGGACACTATGGACAATTTTCAGCAATTAAACTACAGAAATAACCACTTTTCCATATAAACAAGGTCTAAAATCATGTTTGGATTGCACTCTGGATACAATCTGTTAAACGTAACTGTTCAAACTAGATGAGATAGGGACACTATGGACAATTTTCAGCAATTTGCAGCAATTAAACTACAGAAATAACCACTTTTCCATATAAACAAGGTCTAAAATCATGTTTGGATTGCACTCTGGATACAATCTGTTAAACGAACTGTTCAAACTAGATGAGATAGGGACACTATGGACAATTTTCAGCAATTTGCAGCAATTAAACTACAGAAATAACCACTTTTCCATATAAACAAGGTCTAAAATCATGTTTGGATTGCACTCTGGATACAATCTGTTAAACGTAACTGTTCAAACTAGATGATAGGGACACTATGGACAATTTTCAGCAATTTGCAGCAATTAAACTACAGAAATAACCACTTTTCCATATAAACAAGGTCTAAAATCATGTTTGGATTGCACTCTGGATACAATCTGTTAAACGTAACTGTTCAAACTAGATGATAGGGACACTATGGACAATTTTCAGCAATTAAACTACAGAAATAACCACTTTTCCATATAAACAAGGTCTAAAATCATGTTTGGATTGCACTCTGGATACAATCTGTTAAACGTAACTGTTCAAACTAGATGAGATAGGGACACTATGGACAATTTTCAGCAATTTGCAGCAATTAAACTACAGAAATAACCACTTTTCCATATAAACAAGGTCTAAAATCATGTTTGGATTGCACTCTGTTAAACGTAACTGTTCAAACTAGATGAGATAGGGACACTATGGACAATTTTCAGCAATTTGCAGCAATTAAACTACAGAAATAACCACTTTTCCATATAAACAAGGTCTAAAATCATGTTTGGATTGCACTCTGGATACAATCTGTTAAACGTAACTGTTCAAACTAGATGAGATAGGGACACTATGGACAATTTTCAGCAATTAAACTACAGAAATAACCACTTTTCCATATAAACAAGGTCTAAAATCATGTTTGGATTGCACTCTGTTAAACGTAACTGTTCAAACTAGATGATAGGGACACTATGGACAATTTTCAGCAATTTGCAGCAATTAAACTACAGAAATAACCACTTTTCCATATAAACAAGGTCTAAAATCATGTTTGGATTGCACTCTGGATACAATCTGTTAAACGTAACTGTTCAAACTAGATGAGATAGGGACACTATGGACAATTTTCAGCAATTTGCAGCAATTAAACTACAGAAATAACCACTTTTCCATATAAACAAGGTCTAAAATCATGTTTGGATTGCACTCTGGATACAATCTGTTAAACGTAACTGTTCAAACTAGATGAGATAGGGACACTATGGACAATTTTCAGCAATTTGCAGCAATTAAACTACAGAAATAACCACTTTTCCATATAAACAAGGTCTAAAATCATGTTTGGATTGCACTCTGGATACAATCTGTTAAACGTAACTGTTCAAACTAGATGATAGGGACACTATGGACAATTTTCAGCATTTGCAGCAATTTGCAGCAATTAAACTACAGAAATAACCACTTTTCCATATAAACAAGGTCTAAAATCATGTTTGGATTGCACTCTGGATACAATCTGTTAAACGTAACTGTTCAAACTAGATGAGATAGGGACACTATGGACAATTTTCAGCAATTTGCAGCAATTAAACTACAGAAATAACCACTTTTCCATATAAACAAGGTCTAAAATCATGTTTGGATTGCACTCTGTTAAACGTAACTGTTCAAACTAGATGAGATAGGGACACTATGGACAATTTTCAGCAATTTGCAGCAATTAAACTACAGAAATAACCACTTTTCCATATAAACAAGGTCTAAAATCATGTTTGGATTGCACTCTGGATACAATCTGTTAAACGTAACTGTTCAAACTAGATGAGATAGGGACACTATGGACAATTTTCAGCAATTTGCAGCAATTAAACTACAGAAATAACCACTTTTCCATATAAACAAGGTCTAAAATCATGTTTGGATTGCACTCTGGATACAATCTGTTAAACGTAACTGTTCAAACTAGATGATAGGGACACTATGGACAATTTTCAGCAATTTGCAGCAATTAAACTACAGAAATAACCACTTTTCCATATAAACAAGGTCTAAAATCATGTTTGGATTGCACTCTGTTAAACGTAACTGTTCAAACTAGATGATAGGGACACTATGGACAATTTTCAGCAATTAAACTACAGAAATAACCACTTTTCCATATAAACAAGGTCTAAAATCATGTTTGGATTGCACTCTGTTAAACGTAACTGTTCAAACTAGATGAGATAGGGACACTATGGACAATTTTCAGCAATTTGCAGCAATTAAACTACAGAAATAACCACTTTTCCATATAAACAAGGTCTAAAATCATGTTTGGATTGCACTCTGGATACAATCTGTTAAACGTAACTGTTCAAACTAGATGAGATAGGGACACTATGGACAATTTTCAGCAATTTGCAGCAATTAAACTACAGAAATAACCACTTTTCCATATAAACAAGGTCTAAAATCATGTTTGGATTGCACTCTGTTAAACGTAACTGTTCAAACTAGATGAGATAGGGACACTATGGACAATTTTCAGCAATTTGCAGCAATTAAACTACAGAAATAACCACTTTTCCATATAAACAAGGTCTAAAATCATGTTTGGATTGCACTCTGGATACAATCTGTAAACGTAACTGTTCAAACTAGATGATAGGGACACTATGGACAATTTTCAGCAATTTGCAGCAATTAAACTACAGAAATAACCACTTTTCCATATAAACAAGGTCTAAAATCATGTTTGGATTGCACTCTGTTAAACGTAACTGTTCAAACTAGATGATAGGGACACTATGGACAATTTTCAGCAATTTGCAGCAATTAAACTACAGAAATAACCACTTTTCCATATAAACAAGGTCTAAAATCATGTTTGGATTGCACTCTGTTAAACGTAACTGTTCAAACTAGATGATAGGGACACTATGGACAATTTTCAGCAATTTGCAGCAATTAAACTACAGAAATAACCACTTTTCCATATAAACAAGGTCTAAAATCATGTTTGGATTGCACTCTGGATACAATCTGTTAAACGTAACTGTTCAAACTAGATGAGATAGGGACACTATGGACAATTTTCAGCAATTTGCAGCAATTAAACTACAGAAATAACCACTTTTCCATATAAACAAGGTCTAAAATCATGTTTGGATTGCACTCTGGATACAATCTGTAAACGTAACTGTTCAAACTAGATGATAGGGACACTATGGACAATTTTCAGCAATTTGCAGCAATTAAACTACAGAAATAACCACTTTTCCATATAAACAAGGTCTAAAATCATGTTTGGATTGCACTCTGGATACAATCTGTTAAACGTAACTGTTCAAACTAGATGAGATAGGGACACTATGGACAATTTTCAGCAATTTGCAGCAATTAAACTACAGAAATAACCACTTTTCCATATAAACAAGGTCTAAAATCATGTTTGGATTGCACTCTGTTAAACGTAACTGTTCAAACTAGATGAGATAGGGACACTATGGACAATTTTCAGCAATTTGCAGCAATTAAACTACAGAAATAACCACTTTTCCATATAAACAAGGTCTAAAATCATGTTTGGATTGCACTCTGGATACAATCTGTTAAACGTAACTGTTCAAACTAGATGAGATAGGGACACTATGGACAATTTTCAGCAATTTGCAGCAATTAAACTACAGAAATAACCACTTTTCCATATAAACAAGGTCTAAAATCATGTTTGGATTGCACTCTGTTAAACGTAACTGTTCAAACTAGATGATAGGGACACTATGGACAATTTTCAGCAATTTGCAGCAATTAAACTACAGAAATAACCACTTTTCCATATAAACAAGGTCTAAAATCATGTTTGGATTGCACTCTGTTAAACGTAACTGTTCAAACTAGATGAGATAGGGACACTATGGACAATTTTCAGCAATTTGCAGCAATTAAACTACAGAAATAACCACTTTTCCATATAAACAAGGTCTAAAATCATGTTTGGATTGCACTCTGGATACAATCTGTTAAACGTAACTGTTCAAACTAGATGAGATAGGGACACTATGGACAATTTTCAGCAATTTGCAGCAATTAAACTACAGAAATAACCACTTTTCCATATAAACAAGGTCTAAAATCATGTTTGGATTGCACTCTGGATACAATCTGTTAAACGTAACTGTTCAAACTAGATGAGATAGGGACACTATGGACAATTTTCAGCAATTTGCAGCAATTAAACTACAGAAATAACCACTTTTCCATATAAACAAGGTCTAAAATCATGTTTGGATTGCACTCTGTTAAACGTAACTGTTCAAACTAGATGAGATAGGGACACTATGGACAATTTTCAGCAATTTGCAGCAATTAAACTACAGAAATAACCACTTTTCCATATAAACAAGGTCTAAAATCATGTTTGGATTGCACTCTGGATACAATCTGTTAAACGTAACTGTTCAAACTAGATGAGATAGGGACACTATGGACAATTTTCAGCAATTTGCAGCAATTAAACTACAGAAATAACCACTTTTCCATATAAACAAGGTCTAAAATCATGTTTGGATTGCACTCTGGATACAATCTGTTAAACGTAACTGTTCAAACTAGATGATAGGGACACTATGGACAATTTTCAGCAATTTGCAGCAATTAAACTACAGAAATAACCACTTTTCCATATAAACAAGGTCTAAAATCATGTTTGGATTGCACTCTGGATACAATCTGTTAAACGTAACTGTTCAAACTAGATGATAGGGACACTATGGACAATTTTCAGCAATTAAACTACAGAAATAACCACTTTTCCATATAAACAAGGTCTAAAATCATGTTTGGATTGCACTCTGGATACAATCTGTTAAACGTAACTGTTCAAACTAGATGAGATAGGGACACTATGGACAATTTTCAGCAATTTGCAGCAATTAAACTACAGAAATAACCACTTTTCCATATAAACAAGGTCTAAAATCATGTTTGGATTGCACTCTGTTAAACGTAACTGTTCAAACTAGATGATAGGGACACTATGGACAATTTTCAGCAATTTGCAGCAATTAAACTACAGAAATAACCACTTTTCCATATAAACAAGGTCTAAAATCATGTTTGGATTGCACTCTGTTAAACGTAACTGTTCAAACTAGATGAGATAGGGACACTATGGACAATTTTCAGCAATTTGCAGCAATTAAACTACAGAAATAACCACTTTTCCATATAAACAAGGTCTAAAATCATGTTTGGATTGCACTCTGGATACAATCTGTTAAACGTAACTGTTCAAACTAGATGAGATAGGGACACTATGGACAATTTTCAGCAATTTGCAGCAATTAAACTACAGAAATAACCACTTTTCCATATAAACAAGGTCTAAAATCATGTTTGGATTGCACTCTGTTAAACGTAACTGTTCAAACTAGATGAGATAGGGACACTATGGACAATTTTCAGCAATTTGCAGCAATTAAACTACAGAAATAACCACTTTTCCATATAAACAAGGTCTAAAATCATGTTTGGATTGCACTCTGGATACAATCTGTTAAACGTAACTGTTCAAACTAGATGATAGGGACACTATGGACAATTTTCAGCAATTTGCAGCAATTAAACTACAGAAATAACCACTTTTCCATATAAACAAGGTCTAAAATCATGTTTGGATTGCACTCTGTTAAACGTAACTGTTCAAACTAGATGATAGGGACACTATGGACAATTTTCAGCAATTTGCAGCAATTAAACTACAGAAATAACCACTTTTCCATATAAACAAGGTCTAAAATCATGTTTGGATTGCACTCTGTTAAACGTAACTGTTCAAACTAGATGATAGGGACACTATGGACAATTTTCAGCAATTTGCAGCAATTAAACTACAGAAATAACCACTTTTCCATATAAACAAGGTCTAAAATCATGTTTGGATTGCACTCTGTTAAACGTAACTGTTCAAACTAGATGATAGGGACACTATGGACAATTTTCAGCAATTTGCAGCAATTAAACTACAGAAATAACCACTTTTCCATATAAACAAGGTCTAAAATCATGTTTGGATTGCACTCTGTTAAACGTAACTGTTCAAACTAGATGAGATAGGGACACTATGGACAATTTTCAGCAATTTGCAGCAATTAAACTACAGAAATAACCACTTTTCCATATAAACAAGGTCTAAAATCATGTTTGGATTGCACTCTGGATACAATCTGTTAAACGTAACTGTTCAAACTAGATGAGATAGGGACACTATGGACAATTTTCAGCAATTTGCAGCAATTAAACTACAGAAATAACCACTTTTCCATATAAACAAGGTCTAAAATCATGTTTGGATTGCACTCTGTTAAACGTAACTGTTCAAACTAGATGAGATAGGGACACTATGGACAATTTTCAGCAATTTGCAGCAATTAAACTACAGAAATAACCACTTTTCCATATAAACAAGGTCTAAAATCATGTTTGGATTGCACTCTGGATACAATCTGTTAAACGTAACTGTTCAAACTAGATGAGATAGGGACACTATGGACAATTTTCAGCAATTTGCAGCAATTAAACTACAGAAATAACCACTTTTCCATATAAACAAGGTCTAAAATCATGTTTGGATTGCACTCTGTTAAACGTAACTGTTCAAACTAGATGAGATAGGGACACTATGGACAATTTTCAGCAATTTGCAGCAATTAAACTACAGAAATAACCACTTTTCCATATAAACAAGGTCTAAAATCATGTTTGGATTGCACTCTGGATACAATCTGTTAAACGTAACTGTTCAAACTAGATGAGATAGGGACACTATGGACAATTTTCAGCAATTTGCAGCAATTAAACTACAGAAATAACCACTTTTCCATATAAACAAGGTCTAAAATCATGTTTGGATTGCACTCTGGATACAATCTGTTAAACGTAACTGTTCAAACTAGATGATAGGGACACTATGGACAATTTTCAGCAATTTGCAGCAATTAAACTACAGAAATAACCACTTTTCCATATAAACAAGGTCTAAAATCATGTTTGGATTGCACTCTGTTAAACGTAACTGTTCAAACTAGATGAGATAGGGACACTATGGACAATTTTCAGCAATTAAACTACAGAAATAACCACTTTTCCATATAAACAAGGTCTAAAATCATGTTTGGATTGCACTCTGTTAAACGTAACTGTTCAAACTAGATGAGATAGGGACACTATGGACAATTTTCAGCAATTTGCAGCAATTAAACTACAGAAATAACCACTTTTCCATATAAACAAGGTCTAAAATCATGTTTGGATTGCACTCTGTTAAACGTAACTGTTCAAACTAGATGATAGGGACACTATGGACAATTTTCAGCAATTTGCAGCAATTAAACTACAGAAATAACCACTTTTCCATATAAACAAGGTCTAAAATCATGTTTGGATTGCACTCTGGATACAATCTGTTAAACGTAACTGTTCAAACTAGATGAGATAGGGACACTATGGACAATTTTCAGCAATTTGCAGCAATTAAACTACAGAAATAACCACTTTTCCATATAAACAAGGTCTAAAATCATGTTTGGATTGCACTCTGTTAAACGTAACTGTTCAAACTAGATGAGATAGGGACACTATGGACAATTTTCAGCAATTAAACTACAGAAATAACCACTTTTCCATATAAACAAGGTCTAAAATCATGTTTGGATTGCACTCTGTTAAACGTAACTGTTCAAACTAGATGAGATAGGGACACTATGGACAATTTTCAGCAATTTGCAGCAATTAAACTACAGAAATAACCACTTTTCCATATAAACAAGGTCTAAAATCATGTTTGGATTGCACTCTGTTAAACGTAACTGTTCAAACTAGATGATAGGGACACTATGGACAATTTTCAGCAATTTGCAGCAATTAAACTACAGAAATAACCACTTTTCCATATAAACAAGGTCTAAAATCATGTTTGGATTGCACTCTGTTAAACGTAACTGTTCAAACTAGATGAGATAGGGACACTATGGACAATTTTCAGCAATTAAACTACAGAAATAACCACTTTTCCATATAAACAAGGTCTAAAATCATGTTTGGATTGCACTCTGTTAAACGTAACTGTTCAAACTAGATGAGATAGGGACACTATGGACAATTTTCAGCAATTTGCAGCAATTAAACTACAGAAATAACCACTTTTCCATATAAACAAGGTCTAAAATCATGTTTGGATTGCACTCTGTTAAACGTAACTGTTCAAACTAGATGAGATAGGGACACTATGGACAATTTTCAGCAATTAAACTACAGAAATAACCACTTTTCCATATAAACAAGGTCTAAAATCATGTTTGGATTGCACTCTGTTAAACGTAACTGTTCAAACTAGATGAGATAGGGACACTATGGACAATTTTCAGCAATTTGCAGCAATTAAACTACAGAAATAACCACTTTTCCATATAAACAAGGTCTAAAATCATGTTTGGATTGCACTCTGTTAAACGTAACTGTTCAAACTAGATGATAGGGACACTATGGACAATTTTCAGCAATTTGCAGCAATTAAACTACAGAAATAACCACTTTTCCATATAAACAAGGTCTAAAATCATGTTTGGATTGCACTCTGGATACAATCTGTTAAACGTAACTGTTCAAACTAGATGAGATAGGGACACTATGGACAATTTTCAGCAATTTGCAGCAATTAAACTACAGAAATAACCACTTTTCCATATAAACAAGGTCTAAAATCATGTTTGGATTGCACTCTGGATACAATCTGTTAAACGTAACTGTTCAAACTAGATGATAGGGACACTATGGACAATTTTCAGCAATTTGCAGCAATTAAACTACAGAAATAACCACTTTTCCATATAAACAAGGTCTAAAATCATGTTTGGATTGCACTCTGGATACAATCTGTTAAACGTAACTGTTCAAACTAGATGAGATAGGGACACTATGGACAATTTTCAGCAATTTGCAGCAATTA
Organism: Oncorhynchus mykiss; assembly: GCF_013265735.2. Taxonomy (NCBI): domain Eukaryota; kingdom Metazoa; phylum Chordata; class Actinopteri; order Salmoniformes; family Salmonidae; genus Oncorhynchus; species Oncorhynchus mykiss. Next base: position 24,413 of record NW_023493925.1, on the reverse strand, counting down.
AACTACAGAAATAACCACTTTTCCATATAAACAAGGTCTAAAATCATGTTTGGATTGCACTCTGGATACAATCTGTTAAACGTAACTGTTCAAACTAGATGAGATAGGGACACTATGGACAATTTTCAGCAATTTGCAGCAATTAAACTACAGAAATAACCACTTTTCCATATAAACAAGGTCTAAAATCATGTTTGGATTGCACTCTGTTAAACGTAACTGTTCAAACTAGATGAGATAGGGACACTATGGACAATTTTCAGCAATTTGCAGCAATTAAACTACAGAAATAACCACTTTTCCATATAAACAAGGTCTAAAATCATGTTTGGATTGCACTCTGTTAAACGTAACTGTTCAAACTAGATGAGATAGGGACACTATGGACAATTTTCAGCAATTTGCAGCAATTAAACTACAGAAATAACCACTTTTCCATATAAACAAGGTCTAAAATCATGTTTGGATTGCACTCTGTTAAACGTAACTGTTCAAACTAGATGATAGGGACACTATGGACAATTTTCAGCAATTAAACTACAGAAATAACCACTTTTCCATATAAACAAGGTCTAAAATCATGTTTGGATTGCACTCTGGATACAATCTGTTAAACGTAACTGTTCAAACTAGATGAGATAGGGACACTATGGACAATTTTCAGCAATTTGCAGCAATTAAACTACAGAAATAACCACTTTTCCATATAAACAAGGTCTAAAATCATGTTTGGATTGCACTCTGTTAAACGTAACTGTTCAAACTAGATGAGATAGGGACACTATGGACAATTTTCAGCAATTTGCAGCAATTAAACTACAGAAATAACCACTTTTCCATATAAACAAGGTCTAAAATCATGTTTGGATTGCACTCTGGATACAATCTGTTAAACGTAACTGTTCAAACTAGATGAGATAGGGACACTATGGACAATTTTCAGCAATTAAACTACAGAAATAACCACTTTTCCATATAAACAAGGTCTAAAATCATGTTTGGATTGCACTCTGTTAAACGTAACTGTTCAAACTAGATGATAGGGACACTATGGACAATTTTCAGCAATTTGCAGCAATTAAACTACAGAAATAACCACTTTTTCCATATAAACTGGTCACTCATGTTTGGATTGGGTTGTGTTCAAACTAGATGATAGGGACACTATGGACAATTTTTGCAGCAATTAAACTACAGAAATAACCACTTTTCCATATAAACAAGGTCTAAAATCATGTTTGGATTGCACTCTGTTAAACGTAACTGTTCAAACTAGATGATAGGGACACTATGGACCAGCAATTAAACTACAGAAATAACCACTTTTCCATATAAACAAGGTCTAAAATCATGTTTGGATTGCACTCTGGATACAATCTGTTAAACGTAACTGTTCAAACTAGATGAGATAGGGACACTATGGACAATTTTCAGCAATTTGCAGCAATTAAACTACAGAAATAACCACTTTTCCATATAAACAAGGTCTAAAATCATGTTTGGATTGCACTCTGTTAAACGTAACTGTTCAAACTAGATGAGATAGGGACACTATGGACAATTTTCAGCAATTTGCAGCAATTAAACTACAGAAATAACCACTTTTCCATATAAACAAGGTCTAAAATCATGTTTGGATTGCACTCTGGATACAATCTGTTAAACGTAACTGTTCAAACTAGATGAGATAGGGACACTATGGACAATTTTCAGCAATTAAACTACAGAAATAACCACTTTTCCATATAAACAAGGTCTAAAATCATGTTTGGATTGCACTCTGTTAAACGTAACTGTTCAAACTAGATGATAGGGACACTATGGACAATTTTCAGCAATTTGCAGCAATTAAACTACAGAAATAACCACTTTTCCATATAAACAAGGTCTAAAATCATGTTTGGATTGCACTCTGTTAAACGTAACTGTTCAAACTAGATGAGATAGGGACACTATGGACAATTTTCAGCAATTTGCAGCAATTAAACTACAGAAATAACCACTTTTCCATATAAACAAGGTCTAAAATCATGTTTGGATTGCACTCTGGATACAATCTGTTAAACGTAACTGTTCAAACTAGATGAGATAGGGACACTATGGACAATTTTCAGCAATTTGCAGCAATTAAACTACAGAAATAACCACTTTTCCATATAAACAAGGTCTAAAATCATGTTTGGATTGCACTCTGTTAAACGTAACTGTTCAAACTAGATGAGATAGGGACACTATGGACAATTTTCAGCAATTTGCAGCAATTAAACTACAGAAATAACCACTTTTCCATATAAACAAGGTCTAAAATCATGTTTGGATTGCACTCTGGATACAATCTGTTAAACGTAACTGTTCAAACTAGATGATAGGGACACTATGGACAATTTTCAGCAATTTGCAGCAATTAAACTACAGAAATAACCACTTTTCCATATAAACAAGGTCTAAAATCATGTTTGGATTGCACTCTGTTAAACGTAACTGTTCAAACTAGATGATAGGGACACTATGGACAATTTTCAGCAATTTGCAGCAATTAAACTACAGAAATAACCACTTTTCCATATAAACAAGGTCTAAAATCATGTTTGGATTGCACTCTGTTAAACGTAACTGTTCAAACTAGATGATAGGGACACTATGGACAATTTTCAGCAATTTGCAGCAATTAAACTACAGAAATAACCACTTTTCCATATAAACAAGGTCTAAAATCATGTTTGGATTGCACTCTGTTAAACGTAACTGTTCAAACTAGATGATAGGGACACTATGGACAATTTTCAGCAATTTGCAGCAATTAAACTACAGAAATAACCACTTTTCCATATAAACAAGGTCTAAAATCATGTTTGGATTGCACTCTGTTAAACGTAACTGTTCAAACTAGATGAGATAGGGACACTATGGACAATTTTCAGCAATTTGCAGCAATTAAACTACAGAAATAACCACTTTTCCATATAAACAAGGTCTAAAATCATGTTTGGATTGCACTCTGGATACAATCTGTTAAACGTAACTGTTCAAACTAGATGAGATAGGGACACTATGGACAATTTTCAGCAATTTGCAGCAATTAAACTACAGAAATAACCACTTTTCCATATAAACAAGGTCTAAAATCATGTTTGGATTGCACTCTGTTAAACGTAACTGTTCAAACTAGATGAGATAGGGACACTATGGACAATTTTCAGCAATTTGCAGCAATTAAACTACAGAAATAACCACTTTTCCATATAAACAAGGTCTAAAATCATGTTTGGATTGCACTCTGGATACAATCTGTTAAACGTAACTGTTCAAACTAGATGAGATAGGGACACTATGGACAATTTTCAGCAATTTGCAGCAATTAAACTACAGAAATAACCACTTTTCCATATAAACAAGGTCTAAAATCATGTTTGGATTGCACTCTGGATACAATCTGTTAAACGTAACTGTTCAAACTAGATGATAGGGACACTATGGACAATTTTCAGCAATTTGCAGCAATTAAACTACAGAAATAACCACTTTTCCATATAAACAAGGTCTAAAATCATGTTTGGATTGCACTCTGTTAAACGTAACTGTTCAAACTAGATGAGATAGGGACACTATGGACAATTTTCAGCAATTAAACTACAGAAATAACCACTTTTCCATATAAACAAGGTCTAAAATCATGTTTGGATTGCACTCTGTTAAACGTAACTGTTCAAACTAGATGAGATAGGGACACTATGGACAATTTTCAGCAATTTGCAGCAATTAAACTACAGAAATAACCACTTTTCCATATAAACAAGGTCTAAAATCATGTTTGGATTGCACTCTGTTAAACGTAACTGTTCAAACTAGATGATAGGGACACTATGGACAATTTTCAGCAATTTGCAGCAATTAAACTACAGAAATAACCACTTTTCCATATAAACAAGGTCTAAAATCATGTTTGGATTGCACTCTGGATACAATCTGTTAAACGTAACTGTTCAAACTAGATGAGATAGGGACACTATGGACAATTTTCAGCAATTTGCAGCAATTAAACTACAGAAATAACCACTTTTCCATATAAACAAGGTCTAAAATCATGTTTGGATTGCACTCTGTTAAACGTAACTGTTCAAACTAGATGAGATAGGGACACTATGGACAATTTTCAGCAATTAAACTACAGAAATAACCACTTTTCCATATAAACAAGGTCTAAAATCATGTTTGGATTGCACTCTGTTAAACGTAACTGTTCAAACTAGATGAGATAGGGACACTATGGACAATTTTCAGCAATTTGCAGCAATTAAACTACAGAAATAACCACTTTTCCATATAAACAAGGTCTAAAATCATGTTTGGATTGCACTCTGTTAAACGTAACTGTTCAAACTAGATGATAGGGACACTATGGACAATTTTCAGCAATTTGCAGCAATTAAACTACAGAAATAACCACTTTTCCATATAAACAAGGTCTAAAATCATGTTTGGATTGCACTCTGTTAAACGTAACTGTTCAAACTAGATGAGATAGGGACACTATGGACAATTTTCAGCAATTAAACTACAGAAATAACCACTTTTCCATATAAACAAGGTCTAAAATCATGTTTGGATTGCACTCTGTTAAACGTAACTGTTCAAACTAGATGAGATAGGGACACTATGGACAATTTTCAGCAATTTGCAGCAATTAAACTACAGAAATAACCACTTTTCCATATAAACAAGGTCTAAAATCATGTTTGGATTGCACTCTGTTAAACGTAACTGTTCAAACTAGATGAGATAGGGACACTATGGACAATTTTCAGCAATTAAACTACAGAAATAACCACTTTTCCATATAAACAAGGTCTAAAATCATGTTTGGATTGCACTCTGTTAAACGTAACTGTTCAAACTAGATGAGATAGGGACACTATGGACAATTTTCAGCAATTTGCAGCAATTAAACTACAGAAATAACCACTTTTCCATATAAACAAGGTCTAAAATCATGTTTGGATTGCACTCTGTTAAACGTAACTGTTCAAACTAGATGATAGGGACACTATGGACAATTTTCAGCAATTTGCAGCAATTAAACTACAGAAATAACCACTTTTCCATATAAACAAGGTCTAAAATCATGTTTGGATTGCACTCTGGATACAATCTGTTAAACGTAACTGTTCAAACTAGATGAGATAGGGACACTATGGACAATTTTCAGCAATTTGCAGCAATTAAACTACAGAAATAACCACTTTTCCATATAAACAAGGTCTAAAATCATGTTTGGATTGCACTCTGGATACAATCTGTTAAACGTAACTGTTCAAACTAGATGATAGGGACACTATGGACAATTTTCAGCAATTTGCAGCAATTAAACTACAGAAATAACCACTTTTCCATATAAACAAGGTCTAAAATCATGTTTGGATTGCACTCTGGATACAATCTGTTAAACGTAACTGTTCAAACTAGATGAGATAGGGACACTATGGACAATTTTCAGCAATTTGCAGCAATTAAACTACAGAAATAACCACTTTTCCATATAAACAAGGTCTAAAATCATGTTTGGATTGCACTCTGGATACAATCTGTTAAACGTAACTGTTCAAACTAGATGAGATAGGGACACTATGGACAATTTTCAGCAATTTGCAGCAATTAAACTACAGAAATAACCACTTTTCCATATAAACAAGGTCTAAAATCATGTTTGGATTGCACTCTGTTAAACGTAACTGTTCAAACTAGATGAGATAGGGACACTATGGACAATTTTCAGCAATTTGCAGCAATTAAACTACAGAAATAACCACTTTTCCATATAAACAAGGTCTAAAATCATGTTTGGATTGCACTCTGTTAAACGTAACTGTTCAAACTAGATGAGATAGGGACACTATGGACAATTTTCAGCAATTTGCAGCAATTAAACTACAGAAATAACCACTTTTCCATATAAACAAGGTCTAAAATCATGTTTGGATTGCACTCTGTTAAACGTAACTGTTCAAACTAGATGATAGGGACACTATGGACAATTTTCAGCAATTAAACTACAGAAATAACCACTTTTCCATATAAACAAGGTCTAAAATCATGTTTGGATTGCACTCTGGATACAATCTGTTAAACGTAACTGTTCAAACTAGATGAGATAGGGACACTATGGACAATTTTCAGCAATTTGCAGCAATTAAACTACAGAAATAACCACTTTTCCATATAAACAAGGTCTAAAATCATGTTTGGATTGCACTCTGGATACAATCTGTTAAACGTAACTGTTCAAACTAGATGAGATAGGGACACTATGGACAATTTTCAGCAATTTGCAGCAATTAAACTACAGAAATAACCACTTTTCCATATAAACAAGGTCTAAAATCATGTTTGGATTGCACTCTGGATACAATCTGTTAAACGTAACTGTTCAAACTAGATGAGATAGGGACACTATGGACAATTTTCAGCAATTTGCAGCAATTAAACTACAGAAATAACCACTTTTCCATATAAACAAGGTCTAAAATCATGTTTGGATTGCACTCTGGATACAATCTGTTAAACGTAACTGTTCAAACTAGATGATAGGGACACTATGGACAATTTTCAGCAATTTGCAGCAATTAAACTACAGAAATAACCACTTTTCCATATAAACAAGGTCTAAAATCATGTTTGGATTGCACTCTGGATACAATCTGTTAAACGTAACTGTTCAAACTAGATGATAGGGACACTATGGACAATTTTCAGCAATTAAACTACAGAAATAACCACTTTTCCATATAAACAAGGTCTAAAATCATGTTTGGATTGCACTCTGGATACAATCTGTTAAACGTAACTGTTCAAACTAGATGAGATAGGGACACTATGGACAATTTTCAGCAATTTGCAGCAATTAAACTACAGAAATAACCACTTTTCCATATAAACAAGGTCTAAAATCATGTTTGGATTGCACTCTGTTAAACGTAACTGTTCAAACTAGATGAGATAGGGACACTATGGACAATTTTCAGCAATTTGCAGCAATTAAACTACAGAAATAACCACTTTTCCATATAAACAAGGTCTAAAATCATGTTTGGATTGCACTCTGGATACAATCTGTTAAACGTAACTGTTCAAACTAGATGAGATAGGGACACTATGGACAATTTTCAGCAATTAAACTACAGAAATAACCACTTTTCCATATAAACAAGGTCTAAAATCATGTTTGGATTGCACTCTGTTAAACGTAACTGTTCAAACTAGATGATAGGGACACTATGGACAATTTTCAGCAATTTGCAGCAATTAAACTACAGAAATAACCACTTTTCCATATAAACAAGGTCTAAAATCATGTTTGGATTGCACTCTGGATACAATCTGTTAAACGTAACTGTTCAAACTAGATGAGATAGGGACACTATGGACAATTTTCAGCAATTTGCAGCAATTAAACTACAGAAATAACCACTTTTCCATATAAACAAGGTCTAAAATCATGTTTGGATTGCACTCTGGATACAATCTGTTAAACGTAACTGTTCAAACTAGATGAGATAGGGACACTATGGACAATTTTCAGCAATTTGCAGCAATTAAACTACAGAAATAACCACTTTTCCATATAAACAAGGTCTAAAATCATGTTTGGATTGCACTCTGGATACAATCTGTTAAACGTAACTGTTCAAACTAGATGATAGGGACACTATGGACAATTTTCAGCAATTTGCAGCAATTAAACTACAGAAATAACCACTTTTCCATATAAACAAGGTCTAAAATCATGTTTGGATTGCACTCTGGATACAATCTGTTAAACGTAACTGTTCAAACTAGATGATAGGGACACTATGGACAATTTTCAGCAATTAAACTACAGAAATAACCACTTTTCCATATAAACAAGGTCTAAAATCATGTTTGGATTGCACTCTGGATACAATCTGTTAAACGTAACTGTTCAAACTAGATGAGATAGGGACACTATGGACAATTTTCAGCAATTTGCAGCAATTAAACTACAGAAATAACCACTTTTCCATATAAACAAGGTCTAAAATCATGTTTGGATTGCACTCTGGATACAATCTGTTAAACGTAACTGTTCAAACTAGATGATAGGGACACTATGGACAATTTTCAGCAATTTGCAGCAATTAAACTACAGAAATAACCACTTTTCCATATAAACAAGGTCTAAAATCATGTTTGGATTGCACTCTGGATACAATCTGTTAAACGTAACTGTTCAAACTAGATGAGATAGGGACACTATGGACAATTTTCAGCAATTTGCAGCAATTAAACTACAGAAATAACCACTTTTCCATATAAACAAGGTCTAAAATCATGTTTGGATTGCACTCTGTTAAACGTAACTGTTCAAACTAGATGAGATAGGGACACTATGGACAATTTTCAGCAATTTGCAGCAATTAAACTACAGAAATAACCACTTTTCCATATAAACAAGGTCTAAAATCATGTTTGGATTGCACTCTGGATACAATCTGTTAAACGTAACTGTTCAAACTAGATGAGATAGGGACACTATGGACAATTTTCAGCAATTTGCAGCAATTAAACTACAGAAATAACCACTTTTCCATATAAACAAGGTCTAAAATCATGTTTGGATTGCACTCTGGATACAATCTGTTAAACGTAACTGTTCAAACTAGATGATAGGGACACTATGGACAATTTTCAGCAATTTGCAGCAATTAAACTACAGAAATAACCACTTTTCCATATAAACAAGGTCTAAAATCATGTTTGGATTGCACTCTGTTAAACGTAACTGTTCAAACTAGATGATAGGGACACTATGGACAATTTTCAGCAATTAAACTACAGAAATAACCACTTTTCCATATAAACAAGGTCTAAAATCATGTTTGGATTGCACTCTGTTAAACGTAACTGTTCAAACTAGATGAGATAGGGACACTATGGACAATTTTCAGCAATTTGCAGCAATTAAACTACAGAAATAACCACTTTTCCATATAAACAAGGTCTAAAATCATGTTTGGATTGCACTCTGGATACAATCTGTTAAACGTAACTGTTCAAACTAGATGAGATAGGGACACTATGGACAATTTTCAGCAATTTGCAGCAATTAAACTACAGAAATAACCACTTTTCCATATAAACAAGGTCTAAAATCATGTTTGGATTGCACTCTGTTAAACGTAACTGTTCAAACTAGATGATAGGGACACTATGGACAATTTTCAGCAATTTGCAGCAATTAAACTACAGAAATAACCACTTTTCCATATAAACAAGGTCTAAAATCATGTTTGGATTGCACTCTGTTAAACGTAACTGTTCAAACTAGATGATAGGGACACTATGGACAATTTTCAGCAATTTGCAGCAATTAAACTACAGAAATAACCACTTTTCCATATAAACAAGGTCTAAAATCATGTTTGGATTGCACTCTGTTAAACGTAACTGTTCAAACTAGATGATAGGGACACTATGGACAATTTTCAGCAATTTGCAGCAATTAAACTACAGAAATAACCACTTTTCCATATAAACAAGGTCTAAAATCATGTTTGGATTGCACTCTGGATACAATCTGTTAAACGTAACTGTTCAAACTAGATGAGATAGGGACACTATGGACAATTTTCAGCAATTTGCAGCAATTAAACTACAGAAATAACCACTTTTCCATATAAACAAGGTCTAAAATCATGTTTGGATTGCACTCTGGATACAATCTGTAAACGTAACTGTTCAAACTAGATGATAGGGACACTATGGACAATTTTCAGCAATTTGCAGCAATTAAACTACAGAAATAACCACTTTTCCATATAAACAAGGTCTAAAATCATGTTTGGATTGCACTCTGGATACAATCTGTTAAACGTAACTGTTCAAACTAGATGAGATAGGGACACTATGGACAATTTTCAGCAATTTGCAGCAATTAAACTACAGAAATAACCACTTTTCCATATAAACAAGGTCTAAAATCATGTTTGGATTGCACTCTGTTAAACGTAACTGTTCAAACTAGATGAGATAGGGACACTATGGACAATTTTCAGCAATTTGCAGCAATTAAACTACAGAAATAACCACTTTTCCATATAAACAAGGTCTAAAATCATGTTTGGATTGCACTCTGGATACAATCTGTTAAACGTAACTGTTCAAACTAGATGAGATAGGGACACTATGGACAATTTTCAGCAATTTGCAGCAATTAAACTACAGAAATAACCACTTTTCCATATAAACAAGGTCTAAAATCATGTTTGGATTGCACTCTGGATACAATCTGTTAAACGTAACTGTTCAAACTAGATGATAGGGACACTATGGACAATTTTCAGCAATTTGCAGCAATTAAACTACAGAAATAACCACTTTTCCATATAAACAAGGTCTAAAATCATGTTTGGATTGCACTCTGGATACAATCTGTTAAACGTAACTGTTCAAACTAGATGATAGGGACACTATGGACAATTTTCAGCAATTAAACTACAGAAATAACCACTTTTCCATATAAACAAGGTCTAAAATCATGTTTGGATTGCACTCTGGATACAATCTGTTAAACGTAACTGTTCAAACTAGATGAGATAGGGACACTATGGACAATTTTCAGCAATTTGCAGCAATTAAACTACAGAAATAACCACTTTTCCATATAAACAAGGTCTAAAATCATGTTTGGATTGCACTCTGTTAAACGTAACTGTTCAAACTAGATGATAGGGACACTATGGACAATTTTCAGCAATTTGCAGCAATTAAACTACAGAAATAACCACTTTTCCATATAAACAAGGTCTAAAATCATGTTTGGATTGCACTCTGTTAAACGTAACTGTTCAAACTAGATGAGATAGGGACACTATGGACAATTTTCAGCAATTTGCAGCAATTAAACTACAGAAATAACCACTTTTCCATATAAACAAGGTCTAAAATCATGTTTGGATTGCACTCTGGATACAATCTGTTAAACGTAACTGTTCAAACTAGATGAGATAGGGACACTATGGACAATTTTCAGCAATTTGCAGCAATTAAACTACAGAAATAACCACTTTTCCATATAAACAAGGTCTAAAATCATGTTTGGATTGCACTCTGGATACAATCTGTTAAACGTAACTGTTCAAACTAGATGAGATAGGGACACTATGGACAATTTTCAGCAATTTGCAGCAATTAAACTACAGAAATAACCACTTTTCCATATAAACAAGGTCTAAAATCATGTTTGGATTGCACTCTGTTAAACGTAACTGTTCAAACTAGATGAGATAGGGACACTATGGACAATTTTCAGCAATTTGCAGCAATTAAACTACAGAAATAACCACTTTTCCATATAAACAAGGTCTAAAATCATGTTTGGATTGCACTCTGGATACAATCTGTTAAACGTAACTGTTCAAACTAGATGAGATAGGGACACTATGGACAATTTTCAGCAATTTGCAGCAATTAAACTACAGAAATAACCACTTTTCCATATAAACAAGGTCTAAAATCATGTTTGGATTGCACTCTGGATACAATCTGTTAAACGTAACTGTTCAAACTAGATGATAGGGACACTATGGACAATTTTCAGCAATTAAACTACAGAAATAACCACTTTTCCATATAAACAAGGTCTAAAATCATGTTTGGATTGCACTCTGGATACAATCTGTTAAACGTAACTGTTCAAACTAGATGAGATAGGGACACTATGGACAATTTTCAGCAATTTGCAGCAATTAAACTACAGAAATAACCACTTTTCCATATAAACAAGGTCTAAAATCATGTTTGGATTGCACTCTGTTAAACGTAACTGTTCAAACTAGATGATAGGGACACTATGGACAATTTTCAGCAATTTGCAGCAATTAAACTACAGAAATAACCACTTTTCCATATAAACAAGGTCTAAAATCATGTTTGGATTGCACTCTGTTAAACGTAACTGTTCAAACTAGATGAGATAGGGACACTATGGACAATTTTCAGCAATTTGCAGCAATTAAACTACAGAAATAACCACTTTTCCATATAAACAAGGTCTAAAATCATGTTTGGATTGCACTCTGGATACAATCTGTTAAACGTAACTGTTCAAACTAGATGAGATAGGGACACTATGGACAATTTTCAGCAATTTGCAGCAATTAAACTACAGAAATAACCACTTTTCCATATAAACAAGGTCTAAAATCATGTTTGGATTGCACTCTGTTAAACGTAACTGTTCAAACTAGATGAGATAGGGACACTATGGACAATTTTCAGCAATTTGCAGCAATTAAACTACAGAAATAACCACTTTTCCATATAAACAAGGTCTAAAATCATGTTTGGATTGCACTCTGGATACAATCTGTTAAACGTAACTGTTCAAACTAGATGATAGGGACACTATGGACAATTTTCAGCAATTTGCAGCAATTAAACTACAGAAATAACCACTTTTCCATATAAACAAGGTCTAAAATCATGTTTGGATTGCACTCTGTTAAACGTAACTGTTCAAACTAGATGATAGGGACACTATGGACAATTTTCAGCAATTTGCAGCAATTAAACTACAGAAATAACCACTTTTCCATATAAACAAGGTCTAAAATCATGTTTGGATTGCACTCTGTTAAACGTAACTGTTCAAACTAGATGATAGGGACACTATGGACAATTTTCAGCAATTTGCAGCAATTAAACTACAGAAATAACCACTTTTCCATATAAACAAGGTCTAAAATCATGTTTGGATTGCACTCTGTTAAACGTAACTGTTCAAACTAGATGATAGGGACACTATGGACAATTTTCAGCAATTTGCAGCAATTAAACTACAGAAATAACCACTTTTCCATATAAACAAGGTCTAAAATCATGTTTGGATTGCACTCTGTTAAACGTAACTGTTCAAACTAGATGAGATAGGGACACTATGGACAATTTTCAGCAATTTGCAGCAATTAAACTACAGAAATAACCACTTTTCCATATAAACAAGGTCTAAAATCATGTTTGGATTGCACTCTGGATACAATCTGTTAAACGTAACTGTTCAAACTAGATGAGATAGGGACACTATGGACAATTTTCAGCAATTTGCAGCAATTAAACTACAGAAATAACCACTTTTCCATATAAACAAGGTCTAAAATCATGTTTGGATTGCACTCTGTTAAACGTAACTGTTCAAACTAGATGAGATAGGGACACTATGGACAATTTTCAGCAATTTGCAGCAATTAAACTACAGAAATAACCACTTTTCCATATAAACAAGGTCTAAAATCATGTTTGGATTGCACTCTGGATACAATCTGTTAAACGTAACTGTTCAAACTAGATGAGATAGGGACACTATGGACAATTTTCAGCAATTTGCAGCAATTAAACTACAGAAATAACCACTTTTCCATATAAACAAGGTCTAAAATCATGTTTGGATTGCACTCTGTTAAACGTAACTGTTCAAACTAGATGAGATAGGGACACTATGGACAATTTTCAGCAATTTGCAGCAATTAAACTACAGAAATAACCACTTTTCCATATAAACAAGGTCTAAAATCATGTTTGGATTGCACTCTGGATACAATCTGTTAAACGTAACTGTTCAAACTAGATGAGATAGGGACACTATGGACAATTTTCAGCAATTTGCAGCAATTAAACTACAGAAATAACCACTTTTCCATATAAACAAGGTCTAAAATCATGTTTGGATTGCACTCTGGATACAATCTGTTAAACGTAACTGTTCAAACTAGATGATAGGGACACTATGGACAATTTTCAGCAATTTGCAGCAATTAAACTACAGAAATAACCACTTTTCCATATAAACAAGGTCTAAAATCATGTTTGGATTGCACTCTGTTAAACGTAACTGTTCAAACTAGATGATATAGGGACACTATGGACAATTTTCAGCAATTAAACTACAGAAATAACCACTTTTCCATATAAACAAGGTCTAAAATCATGTTTGGATTGCACTCTGTTAAACGTAACTGTTCAAACTAGATGAGATAGGGACACTATGGACAATTTTCAGCAATTTGCAGCAATTAAACTACAGAAATAACCACTTTTCCATATAAACAAGGTCTAAAATCATGTTTGGATTGCACTCTGTTAAACGTAACTGTTCAAACTAGATGATAGGGACACTATGGACAATTTTCAGCAATTTGCAGCAATTAAACTACAGAAATAACCACTTTTCCATATAAACAAGGTCTAAAATCATGTTTGGATTGCACTCTGGATACAATCTGTTAAACGTAACTGTTCAAACTAGATGAGATAGGGACACTATGGACAATTTTCAGCAATTTGCAGCAATTAAACTACAGAAATAACCACTTTTCCATATAAACAAGGTCTAAAATCATGTTTGGATTGCACTCTGTTAAACGTAACTGTTCAAACTAGATGAGATAGGGACACTATGGACAATTTTCAGCAATTAAACTACAGAAATAACCACTTTTCCATATAAACAAGGTCTAAAATCATGTTTGGATTGCACTCTGTTAAACGTAACTGTTCAAACTAGATGAGATAGGGACACTATGGACAATTTTCAGCAATTTGCAGCAATTAAACTACAGAAATAACCACTTTTCCATATAAACAAGGTCTAAAATCATGTTTGGATTGCACTCTGTTAAACGTAACTGTTCAAACTAGATGATAGGGACACTATGGACAATTTTCAGCAATTTGCAGCAATTAAACTACAGAAATAACCACTTTTCCATATAAACAAGGTCTAAAATCATGTTTGGATTGCACTCTGTTAAACGTAACTGTTCAAACTAGATGAGATAGGGACACTATGGAATTTTCAGCAATTTGCAGCAATTAAACTACAGAAATAACCACTTTTCCATATAAACAAGGTCTAAAATCATGTTTGGATTGCACTCTGTTAAACGTAACTGTTCAAACTAGATGAGATAGGGACACTATGGACAATTTTCAGCAATGGACAGAAATAACCACTTTTCCATATAAACAAGGTCTAAAATCATGCAATTTTAAAAACTAGGGACAGAAATAAGCCATGTTTGGACTCTGTTAAACGTAACTGTTCAAACTAGATGATAGGGACACTATGGACAATTTCAGCAATTTGCAGCAATTAAACTACAGAAATAACCACTTTTCCATATAAACAAGGTCTAAAATCATGTTTGGATTGCACTCTGTTAAACGTAACTGTTCAAACTAGATGAGATAGGGACACTATGGACAATTTTCAGCAATTAAACTACAGAAATAACCACTTTTCCATATAAACAAGGTCTAAAATCATGTTTGGATTGCACTCTGTTAAACGTAACTGTTCAAACTAGATGAGATAGGGACACTATGGACAATTTTCAGCAATTTGCAGCAATTAAACTACAGAAATAACCACTTTTCCATATAAACAAGGTCTAAAATCATGTTTGGATTGCACTCTGTTAAACGTAACTGTTCAAACTAGATGATAGGGACACTATGGACAATTTTCAGCAATTTGCAGCAATTAAACTACAGAAATAACCACTTTTCCATATAAACAAGGTCTAAAATCATGTTTGGATTGCACTCTGTTAAACGTAACTGTTCAAACTAGATGAGATAGGGACACTATGGACAATTTTCAGCAATTAAACTACAGAAATAACCACTTTTCCATATAAACAAGGTCTAAAATCATGTTTGGATTGCACTCTGTTAAACGTAACTGTTCAAACTAGATGAGATAGGGACACTATGGACAATTTTCAGCAATTTGCAGCAATTAAACTACAGAAATAACCACTTTTCCATATAAACAAGGTCTAAAATCATGTTTGGATTGCACTCTGTTAAACGTAACTGTTCAAACTAGATGAGATAGGGACACTATGGACAATTTTCAGCAATTTGCAGCAATTAAACTACAGAAATAACCACTTTTCCATATAAACAAGGTCTAAAATCATGTTTGGATTGCACTCTGGATACAATCTGTTAAACGTAACTGTTCAAACTAGATGAGATAGGGACACTATGGACAATTTTCAGCAATTTGCAGCAATTAAACTACAGAAATAACCACTTTTCCATATAAACAAGGTCTAAAATCATGTTTGGATTGCACTCTGTTAAACGTAACTGTTCAAACTAGATGAGATAGGGACACTATGGACAATTTTCAGCAATTTGCAGCAATTAAACTACAGAAATAACCACTTTTCCATATAAACAAGGTCTAAAATCATGTTTGGATTGCACTCTGGATACAATCTGTTAAACGTAACTGTTCAAACTAGATGAGATAGGGACACTATGGACAATTTTCAGCAATTTGCAGCAATTAAACTACAGAAATAACCACTTTTCCATATAAACAAGGTCTAAAATCATGTTTGGATTGCACTCTGTTAAACGTAACTGTTCAAACTAGATGAGATAGGGACACTATGGACAATTTTCAGCAATTTGCAGCAATTAAACTACAGAAATAACCACTTTTCCATATAAACAAGGTCTAAAATCATGTTTGGATTGCACTCTGGATACAATCTGTTAAACGTAACTGTTCAAACTAGATGAGATAGGGACACTATGGACAATTTTCAGCAATTTGCAGCAATTAAACTACAGAAATAACCACTTTTCCATATAAACAAGGTCTAAAATCATGTTTGGATTGCACTCTGGATACAATCTGTTAAACGTAACTGTTCAAACTAGATGATAGGGACACTATGGACAATTTTCAGCAATTTGCAGCAATTAAACTACAGAAATAACCACTTTTCCATATAAACAAGGTCTAAAATCATGTTTGGATTGCACTCTGTTAAACGTAACTGTTCAAACTAGATGAGATAGGGACACTATGGACAATTTTCAGCAATTAAACTACAGAAATAACCACTTTTCCATATAAACAAGGTCTAAAATCATGTTTGGATTGCACTCTGTTAAACGTAACTGTTCAAACTAGATGAGATAGGGACACTATGGACAATTTTCAGCAATTTGCAGCAATTAAACTACAGAAATAACCACTTTTCCATATAAACAAGGTCTAAAATCATGTTTGGATTGCACTCTGTTAAACGTAACTGTTCAAACTAGATGATAGGGACACTATGGACAATTTTCAGCAATTTGCAGCAATTAAACTACAGAAATAACCACTTTTCCATATAAACAAGGTCTAAAATCATGTTTGGATTGCACTCTGGATACAATCTGTTAAACGTAACTGTTCAAACTAGATGAGATAGGGACACTATGGACAATTTTCAGCAATTTGCAGCAATTAAACTACAGAAATAACCACTTTTCCATATAAACAAGGTCTAAAATCATGTTTGGATTGCACTCTGTTAAACGTAACTGTTCAAACTAGATGAGATAGGGACACTATGGACAATTTTCAGCAATTAAACTACAGAAATAACCACTTTTCCATATAAACAAGGTCTAAAATCATGTTTGGATTGCACTCTGTTAAACGTAACTGTTCAAACTAGATGAGATAGGGACACTATGGACAATTTTCAGCAATTTGCAGCAATTAAACTACAGAAATAACCACTTTTCCATATAAACAAGGTCTAAAATCATGTTTGGATTGCACTCTGTTAAACGTAACTGTTCAAACTAGATGATAGGGACACTATGGACAATTTTCAGCAATTTGCAGCAATTAAACTACAGAAATAACCACTTTTCCATATAAACAAGGTCTAAAATCATGTTTGGATTGCACTCTGTTAAACGTAACTGTTCAAACTAGATGAGATAGGGACACTATGGACAATTTTCAGCAATTAAACTACAGAAATAACCACTTTTCCATATAAACAAGGTCTAAAATCATGTTTGGATTGCACTCTGTTAAACGTAACTGTTCAAACTAGATGAGATAGGGACACTATGGACAATTTTCAGCAATTAAACTACAGAAATAACCACTTTTCCATATAAACAAGGTCTAAAATCATGTTTGGATTGCACTCTGTTAAACGTAACTGTTCAAACTAGATGAGATAGGGACACTATGGACAATTTTCAGCAATTTGCAGCAATTAAACTACAGAAATAACCACTTTTCCATATAAACAAGGTCTAAAATCATGTTTGGATTGCACTCTGTTAAACGTAACTGTTCAAACTAGATGATAGGGACACTATGGACAATTTTCAGCAATTTGCAGCAATTAAACTACAGAAATAACCACTTTTCCATATAAACAAGGTCTAAAATCATGTTTGGATTGCACTCTGTTAAACGTAACTGTTCAAACTAGATGAGATAGGGACACTATGGACAATTTTCAGCAATTAAACTACAGAAATAACCACTTTTCCATATAAACAAGGTCTAAAATCATGTTTGGATTGCACTCTGTTAAACGTAACTGTTCAAACTAGATGAGATAGGGACACTATGGACAATTTTCAGCAATTTGCAGCAATTAAACTACAGAAATAACCACTTTTCCATATAAACAAGGTCTAAAATCATGTTTGGATTGCACTCTGTTAAACGTAACTGTTCAAACTAGATGATAGGGACACTATGGACAATTTTCAGCAATTTGCAGCAATTAAACTACAGAAATAACCACTTTTCCATATAAACAAGGTCTAAAATCATGTTTGGATTGCACTCTGGATACAATCTGTTAAACGTAACTGTTCAAACTAGATGAGATAGGGACACTATGGACAATTTTCAGCAATTTGCAGCAATTAAACTACAGAAATAACCACTTTTCCATATAAACAAGGTCTAAAATCATGTTTGGATTGCACTCTGGATACAATCTGTTAAACGTAACTGTTCAAACTAGATGATAGGGACACTATGGACAATTTTCAGCAATTTGCAGCAATTAAACTACAGAAATAACCACTTTTCCATATAAACAAGGTCTAAAATCATGTTTGGATTGCACTCTGGATACAATCTGTTAAACGTAACTGTTCAAACTAGATGAGATAGGGACACTATGGACAATTTTCAGCAATTTGCAGCAATTAAACTACAGAAATAACCACTTTTCCATATAAACAAGGTCTAAAATCATGTTTGGATTGCACTCTGGATACAATCTGTTAAACGTAACTGTTCAAACTAGATGAGATAGGGACACTATGGACAATTTTCAGCAATTTGCAGCAATTAAACTACAGAAATAACCACTTTTCCATATAAACAAGGTCTAAAATCATGTTTGGATTGCACTCTGTTAAACGTAACTGTTCAAACTAGATGATAGGGACACTATGGACAATTTTCAGCAATTTGCAGCAATTAAACTACAGAAATAACCACTTTTCCATATAAACAAGGTCTAAAATCATGTTTGGATTGCACTCTGGATACAATCTGTTAAACGTAACTGTTCAAACTAGATGAGATAGGGACACTATGGACAATTTTCAGCAATTTGCAGCAATTAAACTACAGAAATAACCACTTTTCCATATAAACAAGGTCTAAAATCATGTTTGGATTGCACTCTGTTAAACGTAACTGTTCAAACTAGATGAGATAGGGACACTATGGACAATTTTCAGCAATTAAACTACAGAAATAACCACTTTTCCATATAAACAAGGTCTAAAATCATGTTTGGATTGCACTCTGGATACAATCTGTTAAACGTAACTGTTCAAACTAGATGAGATAGGGACACTATGGACAATTTTCAGCAATTTGCAGCAATTAAACTACAGAAATAACCACTTTTCCATATAAACAAGGTCTAAAATCATGTTTGGATTGCACTCTGTTAAACGTAACTGTTCAAACTAGATGATAGGGACACTATGGACAATTTTCAGCAATTTGCAGCAATTAAACTACAGAAATAACCACTTTTCCATATAAACAAGGTCTAAAATCATGTTTGGATTGCACTCTGTTAAACGTAACTGTTCAAACTAGATGAGATAGGGACACTATGGACAATTTTCAGCAATTAAACTACAGAAATAACCACTTTTCCATATAAACAAGGTCTAAAATCATGTTTGGATTGCACTCTGGATACAATCTGTTAAACGTAACTGTTCAAACTAGATGATAGGGACACTATGGACAATTTTCAGCAATTTGCAGCAATTAAACTACAGAAATAACCACTTTTCCATATAAACAAGGTCTAAAATCATGTTTGGATTGCACTCTGTTAAACGTAACTGTTCAAACTAGATGATAGGGACACTATGGACAATTTTCAGCAATTTGCAGCAATTAAACTACAGAAATAACCACTTTTCCATATAAACAAGGTCTAAAATCATGTTTGGATTGCACTCTGTTAAACGTAACTGTTCAAACTAGATGAGATAGGGACACTATGGACAATTTTCAGCAATTAAACTACAGAAATAACCACTTTTCCATATAAACAAGGTCTAAAATCATGTTTGGATTGCACTCTGGATACAATCTGTTAAACGTAACTGTTCAAACTAGATGATAGGGACACTATGGACAATTTTCAGCAATTTGCAGCAATTAAACTACAGAAATAACCACTTTTCCATATAAACAAGGTCTAAAATCATGTTTGGATTGCACTCTGTTAAACGTAACTGTTCAAACTAGATGATAGGGACACTATGGACAATTTTCAGCAATTTGCAGCAATTAAACTACAGAAATAACCACTTTTCCATATAAACAAGGTCTAAAATCATGTTTGGATTGCACTCTGGATACAATCTGTTAAACGTAACTGTTCAAACTAGATGAGATAGGGACACTATGGACAATTTTCAGCAATTTGCAGCAATTAAACTACAGAAATAACCACTTTTCCATATAAACAAGGTCTAAAATCATGTTTGGATTGCACTCTGTTAAACGTAACTGTTCAAACTAGATGAGATAGGGACACTATGGACAATTTTCAGCAATTTGCAGCAATTAAACTACAGAAATAACCACTTTTCCATATAAACAAGGTCTAAAATCATGTTTGGATTGCACTCTGGATACAATCTGTTAAACGTAACTGTTCAAACTAGATGAGATAGGGACACTATGGACAATTTTCAGCAATTTGCAGCAATTAAACTACAGAAATAACCACTTTTCCATATAAACAAGGTCTAAAATCATGTTTGGATTGCACTCTGGATACAATCTGTTAAACGTAACTGTTCAAACTAGATGATAGGGACACTATGGACAATTTTCAGCAATTTGCAGCAATTAAACTACAGAAATAACCACTTTTCCATATAAACAAGGTCTAAAATCATGTTTGGATTGCACTCTGTTAAACGTAACTGTTCAAACTAGATGATATAGGGACACTATGGACAATTTTCAGCAATTAAACTACAGAAATAACCACTTTTCCATATAAACAAGGTCTAAAATCATGTTTGGATTGCACTCTGTTAAACGTAACTGTTCAAACTAGATGAGATAGGGACACTATGGACAATTTTCAGCAATTTGCAGCAATTCAACTACAGAAATAACCACTTTTCCATATAAACAAGGTCTAAAATCATGTTTGGATTGCACTCTGTTAAACGTAACTGTTCAAACTAGATGATAGGGACACTATGGACAATTTTCAGCAATTTGCAGCAATTAAACTACAGAAATAACCACTTTTCCATATAAACAAGGTCTAAAATCATGTTTGGATTGCACTCTGGATACAATCTGTTAAACGTAACTGTTCAAACTAGATGAGATAGGGACACTATGGACAATTTTCAGCAATTTGCAGCAATTAAACTACAGAAATAACCACTTTTCCATATAAACAAGGTCTAAAATCATGTTTGGATTGCACTCTGTTAAACGTAACTGTTCAAACTAGATGAGATAGGGACACTATGGACAATTTTCAGCAATTAAACTACAGAAATAACCACTTTTCCATATAAACAAGGTCTAAAATCATGTTTGGATTGCACTCTGTTAAACGTAACTGTTCAAACTAGATGATAGGGACACTATGGACAATTTTCAGCAATTTGCAGCAATTAAACTACAGAAATAACCACTTTTCCATATAAACAAGGTCTAAAATCATGTTTGGATTGCACTCTGTTAAACGTAACTGTTCAAACTAGATGAGATAGGGACACTATGGACAATTTTCAGCAATTAAACTACAGAAATAACCACTTTTCCATATAAACAAGGTCTAAAATCATGTTTGGATTGCACTCTGTTAAACGTAACTGTTCAAACTAGATGAGATAGGGACACTATGGACAATTTTCAGCAATTTGCAGCAATTAAACTACAGAAATAACCACTTTTCCATATAAACAAGGTCTAAAATCATGTTTGGATTGCACTCTGTTAAACGTAACTGTTCAAACTAGATGATAGGGACACTATGGACAATTTTCAGCAATTTGCAGCAATTAAACTACAGAAATAACCACTTTTCCATATAAACAAGGTCTAAAATCATGTTTGGATTGCACTCTGTTAAACGTAACTGTTCAAACTAGATGAGATAGGGACACTATGGACAATTTTCAGCAATTAAACTACAGAAATAACCACTTTTCCATATAAACAAGGTCTAAAATCATGTTTGGATTGCACTCTGTTAAACGTAACTGTTCAAACTAGATGATAGGGACACTATGGACAATTTTCAGCAATTTGCAGCAATTAAACTACAGAAATAACCACTTTTCCATATAAACAAGGTCTAAAATCATGTTTGGATTGCAATCTGTTAAACGTAACTGTTCAAACTAGATGATAGGGACACTATGGACAATTTTCAGCAATTTGCAGCAATTAAACTACAGAAATAACCACTTTTCCATATAAACAAGGTCTAAAATCATGTTTGGATTGCACTCTGGATACAATCTGTTAAACGTAACTGTTCAAACTAGATGATAGGGACACTATGGACAATTTTCAGCAATTTGCAGCAATTAAACTACAGAAATAACCACTTTTCCATATAAACAAGGTCTAAAATCATGTTTGGATTGCACTCTGGATACAATCTGTTAAACGTAACTGTTCAAACTAGATGAGATAGGGACACTATGGACAATTTTCAGCAATTTGCAGCAATTAAACTACAGAAATAACCACTTTTCCATATAAACAAGGTCTAAAATCATGTTTGGATTGCACTCTGTTTAAACGTAACTGTTCAAACTAGATGAGATAGGGACACTATGGACAATTTTCAGCAATTTGCAGCAATTAAACTACAGAAATAACCACTTTTCCATATAAACAAGGTCTAAAATCATGTTTGGATTGCACTCTGGATACAATCTGTTAAACGTAACTGTTCAAACTAGATGAGATAGGGACACTATGGACAATTTTCAGCAATTTGCAGCAATTAAACTACAGAAATAACCACTTTTCCATATAAACAAGGTCTAAAATCATGTTTGGATTGCACTCTGGATACAATCTGTTAAACGTAACTGTTCAAACTAGATGATATAGGGACACTATGGACAATTTTCAGCAATTTGCAGCAATTAAACTACAGAAATAACCACTTTTCCATATAAACAAGGTCTAAAATCATGTTTGGATTGCACTCTGTTAAACGTAACTGTTCAAACTAGATGATATAGGGACACTATGGACAATTTTTTCAGCAATTAAACTACAGAAATAACCACTTTCCATATAAACAAGGTCTAAAATCATGTTTGGATTGCACTCTGTTAAACGTAACTGTTCAAACTAGATGAGATAGGGACACTATGGACAATTTTCAGCAATTTGCAGCAATTAAACTACAGAAATAACCACTTTTCCATATAAACAAGGTCTAAAATCATGTTTGGATTGCACTCTGTTAAACGTAACTGTTCAAACTAGATGATAGGGACACTATGGACAATTTTCAGCAATTTGCAGCAATTAAACTACAGAAATAACCACTTTTCCATATAAACAAGGTCTAAAATCATGTTTGGATTGCACTCTGGATACAATCTGTAAACGTAACTGTTCAAACTAGATGAGATAGGGACACTATGGACAATTTTCAGCAATTTGCAGCAATTAAACTACAGAAATAACCACTTTTCCATATAAACAAGGTCTAAAATCATGTTTGGATTGCACTCTGTTAAACGTAACTGTTCAAACTAGATGAGATAGGGACACTATGGACAAATTTCAGCAATTAAACTACAGAATAACCACTTTTCCATATAACAAGGTCTAAAATCATGTTTGGATTGCACTCTGTTAAACGTAACTGTTCAAACTAGATGATAGGGACACTATGGACAATTTTCAGCAATTTGCAGCAATTAAACTACAGAATAACCACTTTTCCATATAAACAAGGTCTAAAATCATGTTTGGATTGCACTCTGTTTAAACGTAACTGTTCAAACTAGATGATAGGGAC
>NW_023493924.1:0-88551 GCF_013265735.2 Oncorhynchus mykiss | reverse complement strand
TGACATATGTGTAGTAGGCTTCTAAATGAGTTGGAAAAAGTGGGTTTGGTGTCAATTGGTATCAGTTTGGTGTCATAATGACATCTAATTGACTGATGGACACTGACTTGCTAGTTGACTTTTGTACATTTGCAATGTGTTTAAACGGAGAGGGACCATCGCCAAAATGGCATTCTGAAATCAACACAAAAAATGGCATCACCATAGTCTCCAGACTGTGCCGACTTCAACGAGATATCCCGCTTGACCGTAGCTCGCTCGGTCTAAGCGCAGCGACCATTAGAAAAGTAGGCCCAAAATGAAGCCTGCCCACAACGTCATTTGATTTTGGGTGACAGTGAGAGAACCGTTAGGGTGAGAAGAAAAATTCCACCACAGGAATGTTCCTAAGGTCCTCCCGATCTGTGCAAGCCTAACCTTGACCGTGTGGCATTAACCCTTCACACTAAAACAGGTTTTTTGATCGCACAGATTACAATGACATCTCTCCCCATAGGAATACATTGCCTGCACCCCTAAATTCAACCTGAAGCCTATGTGGGTTATGAATGCCGTATGAACCTGTCTTCGGTGACAGTCCAATCAGGCCACTATGAGGTCTACCTGTGTTGATTCTAAGCTTCCTGGACCAACCGGAAGTGGTTAAAATCACCCTAAAAGTGTATATCCATACCCTGCCTTGCAGTTTGATAGACATAGTGCATTCAACCCTGTGTAAATCAGTCAGTTCTGAACGTAAAGACTTAAAACTCAGGATTCTGTAAAAGCATACCCCAATGAGGATATGTGTTGACTTATAGCTTCCTGTGCCAACCGGAAGTGCCATAATTGGTGGCTGTTTCGAAGGGTTAAAAAAGTCAGATCTGTCCAAAACTTCATATGTGTGATTAGGCAACCCCCATGAACTGTAAATCAGTCATTTTCCCATAAAATTTCAAAGGAAAACTAAATCACACTAACACACAACTTGGAAGGAGGGACGTATTGGGGTGCGTAGAGACAGTCAGTGGCTGCAATAGTTAGCTTTGTTCGAGCTAAAAAAGAACCGTCAGACCTAGAGTTCCGAAACTTTAGAAACCTGTTCTAGACCTCCGGTCGATAGTGCGTGGTGAGTTAGGTGGCTCTAGAAGGTTCTCGGACCGAGGAACAGCCTCGTACATTTGCAATGACTTCAATTCATTTTGACCATTACGAAAATGACGACATTTAGAAAAGTCTCAGAGACACAAGGCTAGGTGCAGTGAAACCGGCTCGGCCCATAGAGACGGACCCCAACGTTTCTGTCCGATAGCTCATTCAAGGACCCCGTAGCAAGGCATGTAAAAAAGTGGATTTTCAGCACCAATTAGGGTTTTGCTCGGGCACCGAAGGACCTATCGAGCCGAAACTCGGGATTCGGGGTCGCCTCACATAGGCCTACACATAATGTCCGAACTGGACCCGCAGCTAGAACGTAACTATGTGTTTTACGTTTTATTATGTTTTAAACTGAAGGCGCTGTGAATTATGGGCCTGCTCTGACATATGTGATAGTAGGCTTCTAAATGAGTTGGAAAAAGTGGGTTTGGTGTCAATTGGTATCAGTTTGGTGTCATAATGACATCTAATTGACTGATGGACACTGACTTGCTAGTTGACTTTTGTACATTTGCAATGTGTTTAAACGGAGAGGGACCATCGCCAAAATGGCATTCTGAAATCAACACAAAAAATGGCATCACCATAGTCTCCAGACTGTGCCGACTTCAACGAGATATCCCGCTTGACCGTAGCTCGCTCGGTCTAAGCGCAGCGACCATTAGAAAAGTAGGCCCAAAATGAAGCCTGCCCCACAACGTCATTTGATTTTGGGTGACAGTGAGAGAACCGTTAGGGTGAGAAGAAAAATTCCACCACAGGAATGTTCCTAAGGTCCTCCCGATCTGTGCAAGCCTAACCTTGACCGTGTGGCATTAACCCTTCACACTAAAACAGGGTTTTTTGATCGCACAGATTACAATGACATCTCTCCCCATAGGAATACATTGCCTGCACCCCTAAATTCAACCTGAAGCCTATGTGGGTTATGAATGCCGTATGAACCTGTCTTCGGTGACAGTCCAATCAGGCCACTATGAGGTCTACCTGTGTTGATTCTAAGCTTCCTGGACCAACCGGAAGTGGTTAAAATCACCCTAAAAGTGTATATCCATACCCTGCCTTGCAGTTTGATAGACATAGTGCATTCAACCCTGTGTAAATCAGTCAGTTCTGAACGTAAAGACTTAAAACTCAGGATTCTGTAAAAGCATACCCCAATGAGGATATGTGTTGACTTATAGCTTCCTGTGCCAACCGGAAGTGCCATAATTGGTGTCAGGGGCTGTTTCGAAGGGTTAAAAAAGTCAGATCTGTCCAAAACTTCATATGTGTGATTAGGCAACCCCCATGAACTGTAAATCAGTCATTTTTCCCATAAAATTTCAAAGGAAAACTAAATCACACTAACACACAACTTGGAAGGAGGGACGTATTGGGGTGCGTAGAGACAGTCAGTGGCTGCAATAGTTAGCTTTGTTCGAGCTAAAAAAGAACCGTCAGACCTAGAGTTCCGAAACTTTAGAAACCTGTTCTAGACCTCCGGTCGATAGTGCGTGGTGAGTTAGGTGGCTCTAGAAGGTTCTCGGACCGAGGAACAGCCTCGTACATTTGCAATGACTTCAATTCATTTTGACCATTACGAAAATGACGACATTTAGAAAAGTCTCAGAGACACAAGGCTAGGTGCAGTGAAACCGGCTCGGCCCATAGAGACGGACCCCAACGTTTCTGTCCGATAGCTCATTCAAGGACCCCGTAGCAAGGCATGTAAAAAAGTGGATTTTCAGCACCAATTAGGGTTTTGCTCGGGCACCGAAGGACCTATCGAGCCGAAACTCGGGATTCGGGGTCGCCTCACATAGGCCTACACATAATGTCCGAACTGGACCCGCAGCTAGAACGTAACTATGTGTTTTACGTTTTATTATGTTTTAAACTGAAGGCGCTGTGAATTATGGGCCTGCTCTGACATATGTGATAGTAGGCTTCTAAATGAGTTGGAAAAAGTGGGTTTGGTGTCAATTGGTATCAGTTTGGTGTCATAATGACATCTAATTGACTGATGGACACTGACTTGCTAGTTGACTTTTGTACATTTGCAATGTGTTTAAACGGAGAGGGACCATCGCCAAAATGGCATTCTGAAATCAACACAAAAAATGGCATCACCATAGTCTCCAGACTGTGCCGACTTCAACGAGATATCCCGCTTGACCGTAGCTCGCTCGGTCTAAGCGCAGCGACCATTAGAAAAGTAGGCCCAAAATGAAGCCTGCCCCACAACGTCATTTGATTTTGGGTGACAGTGAGAGAACCGTTAGGGTGAGAAGAAAAATTCCACCACAGGAATGTTCCTAAGGTCCTCCCGATCTGTGCAAGCCTAACCTTGACCGTGTGGCATTAACCCTTCACACTAAAACAGGGTTTTTGATCGCACAGATTACAATGACATCTCTCCCCATAGGAATACATTGCCTGCACCCCTAAATTCAACCTGAAGCCTATGTGGGTTATGAATGCCGTATGAACCTGTCTTCGGTGACAGTCCAATCAGGCCACTATGAGGTCTACCTGTGTTGATTCTAAGCTTCCTGGCCAACCGGAAGTGGTTAAAATCACCCTAAAAGTGTATATCCATACCCTGCCTTGCAGTTTGATAGACATAGTGCATTCAACCCTGTGTAAATCAGTCAGTTCTGAACGTAAAGACTTAAAACTCAGGATTCTGTAAAAGCATACCCCAATGAGGATATGTGTTGACTTATAGCTTCCTGTGCCAACCGGAAGTGCCATAATTGGTGTCTCAGGGGCTGTTTCGAAGGGTTAAAAAAGTCAGATCTGTCCAAAACTTCATATGTGTGATTAGGCAACCCCCATGAACTGTAAATCAGTCATTTTTCCCATAAAATTTCAAAGGAAAACTAAATCACACTAACACACAACTTGGAAGGAGGGACGTATTGGGTGCGTAGAGACAGTCAGTGGCTGCAATAGTTAGCTTTGTTCGAGCTAAAAAAGAACCGTCAGACCTAGAGTTCCGAAACTTTAGAAACCTGTTCTAGACCTCCGGTCGATAGTGCGTGGTGAGTTAGGTGGCTCTAGAAGGTTCTCGGACCGAGGAACAGCCTCGTACATTTGCAATGACTTCAATTCATTTTGACCATTACGAAAATGACGACATTTAGAAAAGTCTCAGAGACACAAGGCTAGGTGCAGTGAAACCGGCTCGGCCCATAGAGACGGACCCCAACGTTTCTGTCCGATAGCTCATTCAAGGACCCCGTAGCAAGGCATGTAAAAAAGTGGATTTTCAGCACCAATTAGGGTTTTGCTCGGGCACCGAAGGACCTATCGAGCCGAAACTCGGGATTCGGGGTCGCCTCACATAGGCCTACACATAATGTCCGAACTGGACCCGCAGCTAGAACGTAACTATGTGTTTTACGTTTTATTATGTTTTAAACTGAAGGCGCTGTGAATTATGGGCCTGCTCTGACATATGTGATAGTAGGCTTCTAAATGAGTTGGAAAAAGTGGGTTTGGTGTCAATTGGTATCAGTTTGGTGTCATAATGACATCTAATTGACTGATGGACACTGACTTGCTAGTTGACTTTTGTACATTTGCAATGTGTTTAAACGGAGAGGGACCATCGCCAAAATGGCATTCTGAAATCAACACAAAAAATGGCATCACCATAGTCTCCAGACTGTGCCGACTTCAACGAGATATCCCGCTTGACCGTAGCTCGCTCGGTCTAAGCGCAGCGACCATTAGAAAAGTAGGCCCAAAATGAAGCCTGCCCCACAACGTCATTTGATTTTGGGTGACAGTGAGAGAACCGTTAGGGTGAGAAGAAAAATTCCACCACAGGAATGTTCCTAAGGTCCTCCCGATCTGTGCAAGCCTAACCTTGACCGTGTGGCATTAACCCTTCACACTAAAACAGGGTTTTTGATCGCACAGATTACAATGACATCTCTCCCCATAGGAATACATTGCCTGCACCCCTAAATTCAACCTGAAGCCTATGTGGGTTATGAATGCCGTATGAACCTGTCTTCGGTGACAGTCCAATCAGGCCACTATGAGGTCTACCTGTGTTGATTCTAAGCTTCCTGGACCAACCGGAAGTGGTTAAAATCACCCTAAAAGTGTATATCCATACCCTGCCTTGCAGTTTGATAGACATAGTGCATTCAACCCTGTGTAAATCAGTCAGTTCTGAACGTAAAGACTTAAAACTCAGGATTCTGTAAAAGCATACCCCAATGAGGATATGTGTTGACTTATAGCTTCCTGTGCCAACCGGAAGTGCCATAATTGGTGTCTCAGGGGCTGTTTCGAAGGGTTAAAAAAGTCAGATCTGTCCAAAACTTCATATGTGTGATTAGGCAACCCCCATGAACTGTAAATCAGTCATTTTTCCATAAAATTTCAAAGGAAAACTAAATCACACTAACACACAACTTGGAAGGAGGGACGTATTGGGGTGCGTAGAGACAGTCAGTGGCTGCAATAGTTAGCTTTGTTCGAGCTAAAAAAGAACCGTCAGACCTAGAGTTCCGAAACTTTAGAAACCTGTTCTAGACCTCCGGTCGATAGTGCGTGGTGAGTTAGGTGGCTCTAGAAGGTTCTCGGACCGAGGAACAGCCTCGTACATTTGCAATGACTTCAATTCATTTTGACCATTACGAAAATGACGACATTTAGAAAAGTCTCAGAGACACAAGGCTAGGTGCAGTGAAACCGGCTCGGCCCATAGAGACGGACCCCAACGTTTCTGTCCGATAGCTCATTCAAGGACCCCGTAGCAAGGCATGTAAAAAAGTGGATTTTCAGCACCAATTAGGGTTTTGCTCGGGCACCGAAGGACCTATCGAGCCGAAACTCGGGATTCGGGGTCGCCTCACATAGGCCTACACATAATGTCCGAACTGGACCCGCAGCTAGAACGTAACTATGTGTTTTACGTTTTATTATGTTTTAAACTGAAGGCGCTGTGAATTATGGGCCTGCTCTGACATATGTGATAGTAGGCTTCTAAATGAGTTGGAAAAAGTGGGTTGGTGTCAATTGGTATCAGTTTGGTGTCATAATGACATCTAATTGACTGATGGACACTGACTTGCTAGTTGACTTTTGTACATTTGCAATGTGTTTAAACGGAGAGGGACCATCGCCAAAATGGCATTCTGAAATCAACACAAAAAATGGCATCACCATAGTCTCCAGACTGTGCCGACTTCAACGAGATATCCCGCTTGACCGTAGCTCGCTCGGTCTAAGCGCAGCGACCATTAGAAAAGTAGGCCCAAAATGAAGCCTGCCCCACAACGTCATTTGATTTTGGGTGACAGTGAGAGAACCGTTAGGGTGAGAAGAAAAATTCCACCACAGGAATGTTCCTAAGGTCCTCCCGATCTGTGCAAGCCTAACCTTGACCGTGTGGCATTAACCCTTCACACTAAAACAGGGTTTTTGATCGCACAGATTACAATGACATCTCTCCCCATAGGAATACATTGCCTGCACCCCTAAATTCAACCTGAAGCCTATGTGGGTTATGAATGCCGTATGAACCTGTCTTCGGTGACAGTCCAATCAGGCCACTATGAGGTCTACCTGTGTTGATTCTAAGCTTCCTGGACCAACCGGAAGTGGTTAAAATCACCCTAAAAGTGTATATCCATACCCTGCCTTGCAGTTTGATAGACATAGTGCATTCAACCCTGTGTAAATCAGTCAGTTCTGAACGTAAAGACTTAAAACTCAGGATTCTGTAAAAGCATACCCCAATGAGGATATGTGTTGACTTATAGCTTCCTGTGCCAACCGGAAGTGCCATAATTGGTGTCTCAGGGGCTGTTTCGAAGGGTTAAAAAAGTCAGATCTGTCCAAAACTTCATATGTGTGATTAGGCAACCCCCATGAACTGTAAATCAGTCATTTTTCCCATAAAATTTCAAAGGAAAACTAAATCACACTAACACACAACTTGGAAGGAGGGACGTATTGGGGTGCGTAGAGACAGTCAGTGGCTGCAATAGTTAGCTTTGTTCGAGCTAAAAAAGAACCGTCAGACCTAGAGTTCCGAAACTTTAGAAACCTGTTCTAGACCTCCGGTCGATAGTGCGTGGTGAGTTAGGTGGCTCTAGAAGGTTCTCGGACCGAGGAACAGCCTCGTACATTTGCAATGACTTCAATTCATTTTGACCATTACGAAAATGACGACATTTAGAAAAGTCTCAGAGACACAAGGCTAGGTGCAGTGAAACCGGCTCGGCCCATAGAGACGGACCCCAACGTTTCTGTCCGATAGCTCATTCAAGGACCCCGTAGCAAGGCATGTAAAAAAGTGGATTTTCAGCACCAATTAGGGTTTTGCTCGGGCACCGAAGGACCTATCGAGCCGAAACTCGGGATTCGGGGTCGCCTCACATAGGCCTACACATAATGTCCGAACTGGACCCGCAGCTAGAACGTAACTATGTGTTTTACGTTTTATTATGTTTTAAACTGAAGGCGCTGTGAATTATGGGCCTGCTCTGACATATGTGATAGTAGGCTTCTAAATGAGTTGGAAAAAGTGGGTTTGGTGTCAATTGGTATCAGTTTGGTGTCATAATGACATCTAATTGACTGATGGACACTGACTTGCTAGTTGACTTTTGTACATTTGCAATGTGTTTAAACGGAGAGGGACCATCGCCAAAATGGCATTCTGAAATCAACACAAAAAATGGCATCACCATAGTCTCCAGACTGTGCCGACTTCAACGAGATATCCCGCTTGACCGTAGCTCGCTCGGTCTAAGCGCAGCGACCATTAGAAAAGTAGGCCCAAAATGAAGCCTGCCCCACAACGTCATTTGATTTTGGGTGACAGTGAGAGAACCGTTAGGGTGAGAAGAAAAATTCCACCACAGGAATGTTCCTAAGGTCCTCCCGATCTGTGCAAGCCTAACCTTGACCGTGTGGCATTAACCCTTCACACTAAAACAGGGTTTTTTGATCGCACAGATTACAATGACATCTCTCCCCATAGGAATACATTGCCTGCACCCCTAAATTCAACCTGAAGCCTATGTGGGTTATGAATGCCGTATGAACCTGTCTTCGGTGACAGTCCAATCAGGCCACTATGAGGTCTACCTGTGTTGATTCTAAGCTTCCTGGACCAACCGGAAGTGGTTTAAAATCACCCTAAAAGTGTATATCCATACCCTGCCTTGCAGTTTGATAGACATAGTGCATTCAACCCTGTGTAAATCAGTCAGTTCTGAACGTAAAGACTTAAAACTCAGGATTCTGTAAAAGCATACCCCAATGAGGATATGTGTTGACTTATAGCTTCCTGTGCCAACCGGAAGTGCCATAATTGGTGTCTCAGGGGCTGTTCGAAGGGTTAAAAAAGTCAGATCTGTCCAAAACTTCATATGTGTGATTAGGCAACCCCCATGAACTGTAAATCAGTCATTTTTCCCATAAAATTTCAAAGGAAAACTAAATCACACTAACACACAACTTGGAAGGAGGGACGTATTGGGGTGCGTAGAGACAGTCAGTGGCTGCAATAGTTAGCTTTGTTCGAGCTAAAAAAGAACCGTCAGACCTAGAGTTCCGAAACTTTAGAAACCTGTTCTAGACCTCCGGTCGATAGTGCGTGGTGAGTTAGGTGGCTCTAGAAGGTTCTCGAGGAACAGCCTCGTACATTTGCAATGACTTCAATTCATTTTGACCATTACGAAAATGACGACATTTAGAAAAGTCTCAGAGACACAAGGCTAGGTGCAGTGAAACCGGCTCGGCCCATAGAGACGGACCCCAACGTTTCTGTCCGATAGCTCATTCAAGGACCCCGTAGCAAGGCATGTAAAAAAGTGGATTTTCAGCACCAATTAGGGTTTTGCTCGGGCACCGAAGGACCTATCGAGCCGAAACTCGGGATTCGGGGTCGCCTCACATAGGCCTACACATAATGTCCGAACTGGACCCGCAGCTAGAACGTAACTATGTGTTTTACGTTTTATTATGTTTTAAACTGAAGGCGCTGTGAATTATGGGCCTGCTCTGACATATGTGATAGTAGGCTTCTAAATGAGTTGGAAAAAGTGGGTTGGTGTCAATTGGTATCAGTTTGGTGTCATAATGACATCTAATTGACTGATGGACACTGACTTGCTAGTTGACTTTTGTACATTTGCAATGTGTTTAAACGGAGAGGGACCATCGCCAAAATGGCATTCTGAAATCAACACAAAAAATGG
Organism: Oncorhynchus mykiss; assembly: GCF_013265735.2. Taxonomy (NCBI): domain Eukaryota; kingdom Metazoa; phylum Chordata; class Actinopteri; order Salmoniformes; family Salmonidae; genus Oncorhynchus; species Oncorhynchus mykiss. The sequence continues at coordinate 79,201 of NW_023493924.1, read as the reverse complement.
CATCACCATAGTCTCCAGACTGTGCCGACTTCAACGAGATATCCCGCTTGACCGTAGCTCGCTCGGTCTAAGCGCAGCGACCATTAGAAAAGTAGGCCCAAAATGAAGCCTGCCCCACAACGTCATTTGATTTTGGGTGACAGTGAGAGAACCGTTAGGGTGAGAAGAAAAATTCCACCACAGGAATGTTCCTAAGGTCCTCCCGATCTGTGCAAGCCTAACCTTGACCGTGTGGCATTAACCCTTCACACTAAAACAGGGTTTTTTGATCGCACAGATTACAATGACATCTCTCCCCATAGGAATACATTGCCTGCACCCCTAAATTCAACCTGAAGCCTATGTGGGTTATGAATGCCGTATGAACCTGTCTTCGGTGACAGTCCAATCAGGCCACTATGAGGTCTACCTGTGTTGATTCTAAGCTTCCTGGACCAACCGGAAGTGGTTAAAATCACCCTAAAAGTGTATATCCATACCCTGCCTTGCAGTTTGATAGACATAGTGCATTCAACCCTGTGTAAATCAGTCAGTTCTGAACGTAAAGACTTAAAACTCAGGATTCTGTAAAAGCATACCCCAATGAGGATATGTGTTGACTTATAGCTTCCTGTGCCAACCGGAAGTGCCATAATTGGTGTCTGCTGTTTCGAAGGGTTAAAAAAGTCAGATCTGTCCAAAACTTCATATGTGTGATTAGGCAACCCCCATGAACTGTAAATCAGTCATTTTTCCCATAAAATTTCAAAGGAAAACTAAATCACACTAACACACAACTTGGAAGGAGGGACGTATTGGGGTGCGTAGAGACAGTCAGTGGCTGCAATAGTTAGCTTTGTTCGAGCTAAAAAAGAACCGTCAGACCTAGAGTTCCGAAACTTTAGAAACCTGTTCTAGACCTCCGGTCGATAGTGCGTGGTGAGTTAGGTGGCTCTAGAAGGTTCTCGGACCGAGGAACAGCCTCGTACATTTGCAATGACTTCAATTCATTTTGACCATTACGAAAATGACGACATTTAGAAAAGTCTCAGAGACACAAGGCTAGGTGCAGTGAAACCGGCTCGGCCCATAGAGACGGACCCCAACGTTTCTGTCCGATAGCTCATTCAAGGACCCCGTAGCAAGGCATGTAAAAAAGTGGATTTTCAGCACCAATTAGGGTTTTGCTCGGGCACCGAAGGACCTATCGAGCCGAAACTCGGGATTCGGGGTCGCCTCACATAGGCCTACACATAATGTCCGAACTGGACCCGCAGCTAGAACGTAACTATGTGTTTTACGTTTTATTATGTTTTAAACTGAAGGCGCTGTGAATTATGGGCCTGCTCTGACATATGTGATAGTAGGCTTCTAAATGAGTTGGAAAAAGTGGGTTTGGTGTCAATTGGTATCAGTTTGGTGTCATAATGACATCTAATTGACTGATGGACACTGACTTGCTAGTGACTTTGTACATTTGCAATGTGTTTAAACGGAGAGGACCATGGCATTCTGAAATCAACACAAAAAATGGCATCACCATAGTCTCCAGACTGTGCCGACTTCAACGAGATATCCCGCTTTAGCTCGCTCGGTCTAAGCGCAGCGACCATTAGAAAAGTAGGCCCAAAATGAAGCCTGCCCCACAACGTCATTTGATTTGGGTGACAGTGAGAGAACCGTTAGGGTGAGAAAAAATTCCACCACAGGAATGTTCCTAAGGTCCTCCCGATCTGTGCAAGCCTAACTTGACCGTGTGGCATTAACACAAAAAATGGCAATGACATCTCTCCCCATAGGAATACATTGCCTGCACCCCTAAATTCAACCTGAAGCCTATGTGGGTTATGAATGCCGTATGAACCTGTCTTCGGTGACAGTCCAATCAGGCCACTATGAGGTCTACCTGTGTTGATTCTAAGCTTCCTGGACCAACCGGAAGTGGTTAAAATCACCCTAAAAGTGTATATCCATACCCTGCCTTGCAGTTTGATAGACATAGTGCATTCAACCCTGTGTAAATCAGTCAGTTCTGAACGTAAAGACTTAAAACTCAGGATTCTGTAAAAGCATACCCCAATGAGGATATGTGTTGACTTATAGCTTCCTGTGCCAACCGGAAGTGCCATAATTGGTGTCTGTTTCGAAGGGTTAAAAAAGTCAGATCTGTCCAAAACTTCATATGTGTGATTAGGCAACCCCCATGAACTGTAAATCAGTCATTTTTCCCATAAAATTTCAAAGGAAAACTAAATCACACTAACACACAACTTGGAAGGAGGGACGTATTGGGGTGCGTAGAGACAGTCAGTGGCTGCAATAGTTAGCTTTGTTCGAGCTAAAAAAGAACCGTCAGACCTAGAGTTCCGAAACTTTAGAAACCTGTTCTAGACCTCCGGTCGATAGTGCGTGGTGAGTTAGGTGGCTCTAGAAGGTTCTCGGACCGAGGAACAGCCTCGTACATTTGCAATGACTTCAATTCATTTTGACCATTACGAAAATGACGACATTTAGAAAAGTCTCAGAGACACAAGGCTAGGTGCAGTGAAACCGGCTCGGCCCATAGAGACGGACCCCAACGTTTCTGTCCGATAGCTCATTCAAGGACCCCGTAGCAAGGCATGTAAAAAAGTGGATTTTCAGCACCAATTAGGGTTTTGCTCGGGCACCGAAGGACCTATCGAGCCGAAACTCGGGATTCGGGGTCGCCTCACATAGGCCTACACATAATGTCCGAACTGGACCCGCAGCTAGAACGTAACTATGTGTTTTACGTTTTATTATGTTTTAAACTGAAGGCGCTGTGAATTATGGGCCTGCTCTGACATATGTGATAGTAGGCTTCTAAATGAGTTGGAAAAAGTGGGTTTGGTGTCAATTGGTATCAGTTTGGTGTCATAATGACATCTAATTGACTGATGGACACTGACTTGCTAGTTGACTTTTGTACATTTGCAATGTGTTTAAACGGAGAGGGACCATCGCCAAAATGGCATTCTGAAATCAACACAAAAAATGGCATCACCATAGTCTCCAGACTGTGCCGACTTCAACGAGATATCCCGCTTGACCGTAGCTCGCTCGGTCTAAGCGCAGCGACCATTAGAAAAGTAGGCCCAAAATGAAGCCTGCCCCACAACGTCATTTGATTTTGGGTGACAGTGAGAGAACCGTTAGGGTGAGAAGAAAAATTCCACCACAGGAATGTTCCTAAGGTCCTCCCGATCTGTGCAAGCCTAACCTTGACCGTGTGGCATTAACCCTTCACACTAAAACAGGGTTTTTTGATCGCACAGATTACAATGACATCTCTCCCCATAGGAATACATTGCCTGCACCCCTAAATTCAACCTGAAGCCTATGTGGGTTATGAATGCCGTATGAACCTGTCTTCGGTGACAGTCCAATCAGGCCACTATGAGGTCTACCTGTGTTGATTCTAAGCTTCCTGGACCAACCGGAAGTGGTTAAAATCACCCTAAAAGTGTATATCCATACCCTGCCTTGCAGTTTGATAGACATAGTGCATTCAACCCTGTGTAAATCAGTCAGTTCTGAACGTAAAGACTTAAAACTCAGGATTCTGTAAAAGCATACCCCAATGAGGATATGTGTTGACTTATAGCTTCCTGTGCCAACCGGAAGTGCCATAATTGGTGTCTGTTTCGAAGGGTTAAAAAAGTCAGATCTGTCCAAAACTTCATATGTGTGATTAGGCAACCCCCCATGAACGTAAATCAGTCATTTTTCCCATAAAATTTCAAAGGAAAACTAATCACACTAACACACAACTTGGAAGGAGGGACGTATTGGGGTGCGTAGAGACAGTCAGTGGCTGCATAGTTAGCTTTGTTCGAGCTAAAAAGAACCGTCAAGACCTAGAGTTCCGAAACTTTAGAAACTCTGTTCTAGACCTCCGGTCGATAGTGCGTGGTGAGTTAGGTGGCTCTAGAAGGTTCTCGGACCGAAGGAACAGCCTCGTACATTTGCAATGACTTCAATTCATTTTGACCATTACGAAAATGACGACATTTAGAAAAGTCTCAGAGACACCAAGGCTAGGTGCAGTGAAACCGGCTCGGCCCATAGAGACGACCCCAACGTTTCTGTCCGATAGCTCATTCAAGGACCCCGTAGCAGGCATGTAAAAAAGTGGATTTTCAGCACCAATTAGGGTTTTGCTCGGGCACCGAAGGACCTATCGAGCCGAAACTCGGATTCGGGGTCGCCTCACATAGGCCTACACATAATGTCCGTAACTGGACCCGCAGCTAGAACGTAACAGGTGTTTTACGTTTTATTATGTTTTAAACTGAAGGCGCTGTGAATTATGGGCCTGCTCTGACATATGTGATAGTAGGCTTCTAAATGAGTTGGAAAAAGTGGGTTTGGTGGCAATTGGTATCGTTTGGTGTCATAATGACATCTATTGACTGATGGACATGACTTGCTAGTTGACTTTTGTACATTTGCAATGTGTTTAAACGGAGAGGGACCATCACCAAAATGGCAATTCTGAAGTCACACAAGAAATGGCTCACCATAGTCTCCAGACTGTGCCGACTTCAACGAGATATCCCGCTTGACCGTAGCTCGCTCGGTCTAGCGCAGCGACCATTAGAAAGTAGGCCCAAAATGAAGCTGCCCCACAACGTCATTTGATTTTGGGTGCAGTGAGAGAACCGTAGGGTGAGAAGAAAAAATTCCACCACAGGAATGTTCCTAAGGTCCTCCCGATCTGTGCAAGCCTAACCTTGACCGTGTGCATTAACCCTTCACACTAAAACAGGGTTTTTGATCTCACAGATTACAATGACATCTCTCCCCATAGGAATACATTGCCTGCACCCCTAAATTCAACCTGAAGCCTATGTGGGTTATGAATGCCGTATGAACTGTCTTCGTGACAGTCCAATCAGGCCACTATGAGGTCTACCTGTGTTGATTCTAAGCTTCCTGGACAACCGGAAGGGTTAAAATCACCCTAAAAGTGTATATCCATACCCTGCCTTGCAGTTGATAGACATAGTGCATTCAACCCTGTGTAAATCAGTCAGTTCTGAACGTAAGACTTAAAACTCAGGATGCTGTAAAAGCATACCCAATGAGGATATGTGTTGACTTATAGCTTCCTGTGCCAACCGAAGTGCCATAATTGGTGTCTGGTTCGAAGGGTTAAAAAAGTCAGATCTGTCCAAAACTTCATATGTGTGATTAGGCAACCCCCATGAACTGTAAATCAGTCATTTTTCCCATAAAATTTCAAAGGAAAACTAAATCACACTAACACACAACTTGGAAGGAGGGACGTATTGGGGTGCGTAGAGACAGTCAGTGGCTGCAATAGTTAGCTTTGTTCGAGCTAAAAAGAACCGTCAGACCTAGAGTTCCGAAACTTTAGAAACCTGTTCTAGACCTCCGGTCGATAGTGCGTGGTGAGTTAGTGGCTCTAGAAGGTTCTGCGACCGAGGAACAGCCTCGTACATTTGCAATGACTTCAATTCATTTTGACCATTACGAAAATGACGACATTTAGAAAAGTCTCAGAGACGACAAGGCTAGGTGCAGTGAAACCGGCTCGGCCCATAGAGACGGACCCCAACGTTTCTGTCCGATAGCTCATTCAAGGACCCCGTAGCAAGGCATGTAAAAAAGTGGATTTCAGCACCAATTAGGGTTTTGCTCGGGCACCGAAGGACCTATCGAGCCGAAACTCGGGATTCGGGGTCGCCTCACATAGGCCTACACATAATGTCCGAACTGGACCCGCAGCTAGAACGTAACTATGTGTTTTACGTTTTTATTATGTTTTAAACTGAAGGCGCTGTGAATTATGGGCCTGCTCTGACATATGTATAGTAGGCTTCTAAATGAGTTGGAAAAAGTGGGTTTGGTGTCAATTGGTATCAGTTTGGTGTCATAATGACATCTAATTGACTGATGGACACTGACTTGCTAGTTGACTTTTGTACATTTGCAATGTGTTTAAACGGAGAGGGACCATCGCCAAAATGGCATTCTGAAATCAACACAAAAAATGGCATCACCATAGTCTCCAGACTGTGCCGACTCAACGAGATATCCCGCTTGACCGTAGCTCGCTCGGTCTAAGCGCAGCGACCATTAGAAAAGTAGGCCCAAAATGAAGCCTGCCCCAACAACGTCATTTGATTTTGGGTGACAGTGAGAGAACCGTTAGGTGAGAAGAAAAAATTCCACCACAGGAATGTTCCTAAGGTCCTCCCGATCTGTGCAAGCCTAAACCTTGACCGTGTGGCATTAACCCTTCACACTAAAACAGGGTTTTTTGATCGCACAGATTACAATGACATCTCTCCCCATAGGAATACATTGCCTGCACCCCTAAATTCAACCTGAAGCCTATGTGGGTTATGAATGCCGTATGAACCTGTCTTCGGTGACAGTCCAATCAGGCCACTATGAGGTCTACCTGTGTTGATTCTAAGCTTCCTGGACCAACCGGAAGTGGTTAAAATCACCCTAAAAGTGTATATCCATACCCTTGCCTTGCAGTTTGATAGACATAGTGCATTCAACCCTGTGTAAATCAGTCAGTTCTGAACGTAAAGACTTAAAACTCAGGATTCTGTAAAAGCATACCCCAATGAGGATATGTGTTGACTTATAGCTTCCTGTGCCAACCGGAAGTGCCATAATTGGTGTCTCAGGGCTGTTTCGAAGGGTTAAAAAAGTCAGATCTGTCCAAAACTTCATATGTGTGATTAGGCAACCCCCATGAACTGTAAATCAGTCATTTTTTCCATAAAATTTCAAAGGAAACTAAATCACACTAACACACAACTTGGAAGGAGGGACGTATTGGGGTGCGTAGGAGACAGTCAGTGGCTGCAATAGTTAGCTTTGTTCGAGCTAAAAAAGAACCGTCAGACCTAGAGTTCCGAAACTTTAGAACCTGTTCTAGACCTCCGGTCGATAGTGCGTGGTGAGTTAGGTGGCTCTAGAAGGTTCTCGACCGAGGAACAGCCTCGTACATTTGCAATGACTTCAATTCATTTTGACCATTACGAAAATGACGACATTTAGAAAAGTCTCAGAGACGCAAGGCTAGGTGCAGTGAAACCGGCTCGGCCCATAGAGACGGACCCCAACGTTTCTGTCCGATAGCTCATTCAAGGACCCCGTAGCAAGGCATGTAAAAAGTGGATTTTCAGCACCAATTAGGGTTTGCTCGGGCACCGAAGGACCTATCGAGCCGAAACTCGGGATTCGGGGTCGCCTCACATGGGCCTACACATAATGTCCGAACTGGACCCGCAGCTAGAACGTAACTATGTGTTTTACGTTTTATTATGTTTTAAACTGAAGGCGCTGTGAATTATGGGCCTGCTCTGACATATGTGATAGTAGGCTTCTAAATGAGTTGGAAAAAGTGGGTTTGGTGTCAATTGGTATCAGTTTGGTGTCATAATGACATCTAATTGACTGATGGACACTGACTTGCTAGTTGACTTTTGTACATTTGCAATGTGTTTAAACGGAGAGGGACCATCACCAAAATGGCATTCTGAAATCAACACAAAAAAATGGCATCACCATAGTCTCCAGACTGTGCCGACTTCAACGAGATATCCCGCTTGACCGTAGCTCGCTCGGTCTAAGCGCAGCGACCATTAGAAAAGTAGGCCCAAAATGAAGCCTGCCCCACAACGTCATTTGATTTTGGGTGACAGTGAGAGAACCGTTAGGGTGAGAAGAAAAATTCCACCACAGGAATGTTCCTAAGGTCCTCCCGATCTGTGCAAGCCTAACCTTGACCGTGTGGCATTAACCCTTCACACTAAAACAGGGTTTTTTGATCGCACAGATTACAATGACATCTCTCCCCATAGGAATACATTGCCTGCACCCCTAAATTCAACCTGAAGCCTATGTGGGTTATGAATGCCGTATGAACCTGTCTTCGGTGACAGTCCAATCAGGCCACTATGAGGTCTACCTGTGTTGATTCTAAGCTTCCTGGACCAACCGGAAGTGGTTAAAATCACCCTAAAAGTGTATATCCATACCCTGCCCTTGCAGTTTGATAGACATAGTGCATTCAACCCTGTGTAAATCAGTCAGTTCTGAACGTAAAGACTTAAACTCAGGATTCTGTAAAAGCATACCCCAATGAGGATATGTGTTGACTTATAGCTTCCTGTGCCAACCGGAAGTGCCATAATTGGTGTCTCAGGGGCTGTTTCGAAGGGTTAAAAAAGTCAGATCTGTCCAAAACTTCATATGTGTGATTAGGCAACCCCCATGAACTGTAAATCAGTCATTTTTCCCATAAAATTTCAAAGGAAAACTAAATCACACTAACACACAACTTGGAAGGAGGGACGTATTGGGGTGCGTAGAGACAGTCAGTGGCTGCAATAGTTAGCTTTGTTCGAGCTAAAAAAGAACCGTCAGACCTAGAGTTCCGAAACTTTAGAAACCTGTTCTAGACCTCCGGTCGATAGTGCGTGGTGAGTTAGGTGGCTCTAGAAGGTTCTCGGACCGAGGAACAGCCTCGTACATTTGCAATGACTTCAATTCATTTTGACCATTACGAAAATGACGACATTTAGAAAAGTCTCAGAGACGCAAGGCTAGGTGCAGTGAAACCGGCTCGGCCCATAGAGACGGACCCCAACGTTTCTGTCCGATAGCTCATTCAAGGACCCCGTAGCAAGGCATGTAAAAAAGTGGATTTTCAGCACCAATTAGGGTTTTGCTCGGGCACCGAAGGACCTATCGAGCCGAAACTCCGGATTCGGGGTCGCCTCACATGGGCCTACACATAATGTCCGAACTGGACCCGCAGCTAGAACGTAACTATGTGTTTTACGTTTTTATTATGTTTTAAACTGAAGGCGCTGTGAATTATGGGCCTGCTCTGACATATGTGATAGTAGGCTTCTAAATGAGTTGGAAAAAGTGGGTTTGGTGTCAATTGGTATCAGTTTGGTGTCATAATGACATCTAATTGACTGATGGACACTGACTTGCTAGTTGACTTTTGTACATTTGCAATGTGTTTAAACGGAGAGGGACCATCACCAAAATGGCATTCTGAAATCAACACAAAAAATGGCATCACCATAGTCTCCAGACTGTGCCGACTTCAACGAGATATCCCGCTTGACCGTAGCTCGCTCGGTCTAAGCGCAGCGACCATTAGAAAAGTAGGCCCAAAATGAAGCCTGCCCCACAACGTCATTTGATTTTGGGTGACAGTGAGAGAACCGTTAGGGTGAGAAGAAAAATTCCACCACAGGAATGTTCCTAAGGTCCTCCCGATCTGTGCAAGCCTAACCTTGACCGTGTGGCATTAACCCTTCACACTAAAACAGGGTTTTTGATCGCACAGATTACAATGACATCTCTCCCCATAGGAATACATTGCCTGCACCCCTAAATTCAACCTGAAGCCTATGTGGGTTATGAATGCCGTATGAACCTGTCTTCGGTGACAGTCCAATCAGGCCACTATGAGGTCTACCTGTGTTGATTCTAAGCTTCCTGGACCAACCGGAAGTGGTTAAAATCACCCTAAAAGTGTATATCCATACCCTGCCTTGCAGTTTGATAGACATAGTGCATTCAACCCTGTGTAAATCAGTCAGTTCTGAACGTAAAGACTTAAAACTCAGGATTCTGTAAAAGCATACCCCAATGAGGATATGTGTTGACTTATAGCTTCCTGTGCCAACCGGAAGTGCCATAATTGGTGTCTGTTTCGAAGGGTTAAAAAAGTCAGATCTGTCCAAAACTTCATATGTGTGATTAGGCAACCCCCATGAACTGTAAATCAGTCATTTTTTCCCATAAAATTTCAAAGGAAAACTAAATCACACTAACACACAACTTGGAAGGAGGGACGTATTGGGGTGCGTAGAGACAGTCAGTGGCTGCAATAGTTAGCTTTGTTCGAGCTAAAAAAGAACCGTCAGACCTAGAGTTCCGAAACTTTAGAAACCTGTTCTAGACCTCCGGTCGATAGTGCGTGGTGAGTTAGGTGGCTCTAGAAGGTTCTCGGACCGAGGAACAGCCTCGTACATTTGCAATGACTTCAATTCATTTTGACCATTACGAAAATGACGACATTTAGAAAAGTCTCAGAGACGCAAGGCTAGGTGCAGTGAAACCGGCTCGGCCCATAGAGACGGACCCCAACGTTTCTGTCCGATAGCTCATTCAAGGACCCCGTAGCAAGGCATGTAAAAAAGTGGATTTTCAGCACCAATTAGGGTTTTGCTCGGGCACCGAAGGACCTATCGAGCCGAAACTCGGGATTCGGGGTCGCCTCACATGGGCCTACACATAATGTCCGAACTGGACCCGCAGCTAGAACGTAACTATGTGTTTTACGTTTTATTATGTTTTAAACTGAAGGCGCTGTGAATTATGGGCCTGCTCTGACATATGTGATAGTAGGCTTCTAAATGAGTTGGAAAAAGTGGGTTTGGTGTCAATTGGTATCAGTTTGGTGTCATAATGACATCTAATTGACTGATGGACACTGACTTGCTAGTTGACTTTTGTACATTTGCAATGTGTTTAAACGGAGAGGGACCATCACCAAAATGGCATTCTGAAATCAACACAAAAAATGGCATCACCATAGTCTCCAGACTGTGCCGACTTCAACGAGATATCCCGCTTGACCGTAGCTCGCTCGGTCTAAGCGCAGCGACCATTAGAAAAGTAGGCCCAAAATGAAGCCTGCCCCACAACGTCATTTGATTTTGGGTGACAGTGAGAGAACCGTTAGGGTGAGAAGAAAAATTCCACCACAGGAATGTTCCTAAGGTCCTCCCGATCTGTGCAAGCCTAACCTTGACCGTGTGGCATTAACCCTTCACACTAAAACAGGGTTTTTTGATCGCACAGATTACAATGACATCTCTCCCCATAGGAATACATTGCCTGCACCCCTAAATTCAACCTGAAGCCTATGTGGGTTATGAATGCCGTATGAACCTGTCTTCGGTGACAGTCCAATCAGGCCACTATGAGGTCTACCTGTGTTGATTCTAAGCTTCCTGGACCAACCGGAAGTGGTTAAAATCACCCTAAAAGTGTATATCCATACCCTGCCTTGCAGTTTGATAGACATAGTGCATTCAACCCTGTGTAAATCAGTCAGTTCTGAACGTAAAGACTTAAAACTCAGGATTCTGTAAAAGCATACCCCAATGAGGATATGTGTTGACTTATAGCTTCCTGTGCCAACCGGAAGTGCCATAATTGGTGTCTGTTTCGAAGGGTTAAAAAAGTCAGATCTGTCCAAAACTTCATATGTGTGATTAGGCAACCCCCATGAACTGTAAATCAGTCATTTTTCCCATAAAATTTCAAAGGAAAACTAAATCACACTAACACACAACTTGGAAGGAGGGACGTATTGGGGTGCGTAGAGACAGTCAGTGGCTGCAATAGTTAGCTTTGTTCGAGCTAAAAAAGAACCGTCAGACCTAGAGTTCCGAAACTTTAGAAACCTGTTCTAGACCTCCGGTCGATAGTGCGTGGTGAGTTAGGTGGCTCTAGAAGGTTCTCGGACCGAGGAACAGCCTCGTACATTTGCAATGACTTCAATTCATTTTGACCATTACGAAAATGACGACATTTAGAAAAGTCTCAGAGACACAAGGCTAGGTGCAGTGAAACCGGCTCGGCCCATAGAGACGGACCCCAACGTTTCTGTCCGATAGCTCATTCAAGGACCCCGTAGCAAGGCATGTAAAAAAGTGGATTTTCAGCACCAATTAGGGTTTTGCTCGGGCACCGAAGGACCTATCGAGCCGAAACTCGGGATTCGGGGTCGCCTCACATAGGGCCTACACATAATGTCCGAACTGGACCCGCAGCTAGAACGTAACTATGTGTTTTACGTTTTATTATGTTTTAAACTGAAGGCGCTGTGAATTATGGGCCTGCTCTGACATATGTGATAGTAGGCTTCTAAATGAGTTGGAAAAAGTGGGTTTGGTGTCAATTGGTATCAGTTTGGTGTCATAATGACATCTAATTGACTGATGGACACTGACTTGCTAGTTGACTTTTGTACATTTGCAATGTGTTTAAACGGAGAGGGACCATCACCAAAATGGCATTCTGAAATCAACACAAAAAATGGCATCACCATAGTCTCCAGACTGTGCCGACTTCAACGAGATATCCCGCTTGACCGTAGCTCGCTCGGTCTAAGCGCAGCGACCATTAGAAAAGTAGGCCCAAAATGAAGCCTGCCCCACAACGTCATTTGATTTTGGGTGACAGTGAGAGAACCGTTAGGGTGAGAAGAAAAATTCCACCACAGGAATGTTCCTAAGGTCATCCCGATCTGTGCAAGCCTAACCTTGACCGTGTGGCATTAACCCTTCACACTAAAACAGGGTTTTTTGATCGCACAGATTACAATGACATCTCTCCCCATAGGAATACATTGCCTGCACCCCTAAATTCAACCTGAAGCCTATGTGGGTTATGAATGCCGTATGAACCTGTCTTCGGTGACAGTCCAATCAGGCCACTATGAGGTCTACCTGTGTTGATTCTAAGCTTCCTGGACCAACCGGAAGTGGTTAAAATCACCCTAAAAGTGTATATCCATACCCTGCCTTGCAGTTTGATAGACATAGTGCATTCAACCCTGTGTAAATCAGTCAGTTCTGAACGTAAAGACTTAAAACTCAGGATTCTGTAAAAGCATACCCCAATGAGGATATGTGTTGACTTATAGCTTCCTGTGCCAACCGGAAGTGCCATAATTGGTGTCTGTTTCGAAGGGTTAAAAAAGTCAGATCTGTCCAAAACTTCATATGTGTGATTAGGCAACCCCCATGAACTGTAAATCAGTCATTTTTCCCATAAAATTTCAAAGGAAAACTAAATCACACTAACACACAACTTGGAAGGAGGGACGTATTGGGGTGCGTAGAGACAGTCAGTGGCTGCAATAGTTAGCTTTGTTCGAGCTAAAAAAGAACCGTCAGACCTAGAGTTCCGAAACTTTAGAAACCTGTTCTAGACCTCCGGTCGATAGTGCGTGGTGAGTTAGGTGGCTCTAGAAGGTTCTCGGACCGAGGAACAGCCTCGTACATTTGCAATGACTTCAATTCATTTTGACCATTACGAAAATGACGACATTTAGAAAAGTCTCAGAGACGCAAGGCTAGGTGCAGTGAAACCGGCTCGGCCCATAGAGACGGACCCCAACGTTTCTGTCCGATAGCTCATTCAAGGACCCCGTAGCAAGGCATGTAAAAAAGTGGATTTTCAGCACCAATTAGGGTTTTGCTCGGGCACCGAAGGACCTATCGAGCCGAAACTCCGGATTCGGGGTCGCCTCACATGGGCCTACACATAATGTCCGAACTGGACCCGCAGCTAGAACGTAACTATGTGTTTTACGTTTTATTATGTTTTAAACTGAAGGCGCTGTGAATTATGGGCCTGCTCTGACATATGTGATAGTAGGCTTCTAAATGAGTTGGAAAAAGTGGGTTTGGTGTCAATTGGTATCAGTTTGGTGTCATAATGACATCTAATTGACTGATGGACACTGACTTGCTAGTTGACTTTTGTACATTTGCAATGTGTTTAAACGGAGAGGGACCATCACCAAAATGGCATTCTGAAATCAACACAAAAAATGGCATCACCATAGTCTCCAGACTGTGCCGACTTCAACGAGATATCCCGCTTGACCGTAGCTCGCTCGGTCTAAGCGCAGCGACCATTAGAAAAGTAGGCCCAAAATGAAGCCTGCCCCACAACGTCATTTGATTTTGGGTGACAGTGAGAGAACCGTTAGGGTGAGAAGAAAAATTCCACCACAGGAATGTTCCTAAGGTCCTCCCGATCTGTGCAAGCCTAACCTTGACCGTGTGGCATTAACCCTTCACACTAAAACAGGGTTTTTTGATCGCACAGATTACAATGACATCTCTCCCCATAGGAATACATTGCCTGCACCCCTAAATTCAACCTGAAGCCTATGTGGGTTATGAATGCCGTATGAACCTGTCTTCGGTGACAGTCCAATCAGGCCACTATGAGGTCTACCTGTGTTGATTCTAAGCTTCCTGGACCAACCGGAAGTGGTTAAAATCACCCTAAAAGTGTATATCCATACCCTGCCTTGCAGTTTGATAGACATAGTGCATTCAACCCTGTGTAAATCAGTCAGTTCTGAACGTAAAGACTTAAAACTCAGGATTCTGTAAAAGCATACCCCAATGAGGATATGTGTTGACTTATAGCTTCCTGTGCCAACCGGAAGTGCCATAATTGGTGTCTGTTTCGAAGGGTTAAAAAAGTCAGATCTGTCCAAAACTTCATATGTGTGATTAGGCAACCCCCATGAACTGTAAATCAGTCATTTTTCCCATAAAATTTCAAAGGAAAACTAAATCACACTAACACACAACTTGGAAGGAGGGACGTATTGGGGTGCGTAGAGACAGTCAGTGGCTGCAATAGTTAGCTTTGTTCGAGCTAAAAAAGAACCGTCAGACCTAGAGTTCCGAAACTTTAGAAACCTGTTCTAGACCTCCGGTCGATAGTGCGTGGTGAGTTAGGTGGCTCTAGAAGGTTCTCGGACCGAGGAACAGCCTCGTACATTTGCAATGACTTCAATTCATTTTGACCATTACGAAAATGACGACATTTAGAAAAGTCTCAGAGACGCAAGGCTAGGTGCAGTGAAACCGGCTCGGCCCATAGAGACGGACCCCAACGTTTCTGTCCGATAGCTCATTCAAGGACCCCGTAGCAAGGCATGTAAAAAAGTGGATTTTCAGCACCAATTAGGGTTTTGCTCGGGCACCGAAGGACCTATCGAGCCGAAACTCGGGATTCGGGGTCGCCTCACATAGGGCCTACACATAATGTCCGAACTGGACCCGCAGCTAGAACGTAACTATGTGTTTTACGTTTTATTATGTTTTAAACTGAAGGCGCTGTGAATTATGGGCCTGCTCTGACATATGTGATAGTAGGCTTCTAAATGAGTTGGAAAAAGTGGGTTTGGTGTCAATTGGTATCAGTTTGGTGTCATAATGACATCTAATTGACTGATGGACACTGACTTGCTAGTTGACTTTTGTACATTTGCAATGTGTTTAAACGGAGAGGGACCATCACCAAAATGGCATTCTGAAATCAACACAAAAAATGGCATCACCATAGTCTCCAGACTGTGCCGACTTCAACGAGATATCCCGCTTGACCGTAGCTCGCTCGGTCTAAGCGCAGCGACCATTAGAAAAGTAGGCCCAAAATGAAGCCTGCCCCACAACGTCATTTGATTTTGGGTGACAGTGAGAGAACCGTTAGGGTGAGAAGAAAAATTCCACCACAGGAATGTTCCTAAGGTCCTCCCGATCTGTGCAAGCCTAACCTTGACCGTGTGGCATTAACCCTTCACACTAAAACAGGGTTTTTTGATCGCACAGATTACAATGACATCTCTCCCCATAGGAATACATTGCCTGCACCCCTAAATTCAACCTGAAGCCTATGTGGGTTATGAATGCCGTATGAACCTGTCTTCGGTGACAGTCCAATCAGGCCACTATGAGGTCTACCTGTGTTGATTCTAAGCTTCCTGGACCAACCGGAAGTGGTTAAAATCACCCTAAAAGTGTATATCCATACCCTGCCTTGCAGTTTGATAGACATAGTGCATTCAACCCTGTGTAAATCAGTCAGTTCTGAACGTAAAGACTTAAAACTCAGGATTCTGTAAAAGCATACCCCAATGAGGATATGTGTTGACTTATAGCTTCCTGTGCCAACCGGAAGTGCCATAATTGGTGTCTGTTTCGAAGGGTTAAAAAAGTCAGATCTGTCCAAAACTTCATATGTGTGATTAGGCAACCCCCATGAACTGTAAATCAGTCATTTTTCCCATAAAATTTCAAAGGAAAACTAAATCACACTAACACACAACTTGGAAGGAGGGACGTATTGGGGTGCGTAGAGACAGTCAGTGGCTGCAATAGTTAGCTTTGTTCGAGCTAAAAAAGAACCGTCAGACCTTAGAGTTCCGAAACTTTAGAAACCTGTTCTAGACCTCCGGTCGATAGTGCGTGGTGAGTTAGGTGGCTCTAGAAGGTTCTCGGACCGAGGAACAGCCTCGTACATTTGCAATGACTTCAATTCCTTTTGACCATTACGAAAATGACGACATTTAGAAAAGTCTCAGAGACGCAAGGCTAGGTGCAGTGAAACCGGCTCGGCCCATAGAGACGGACCCCAACGTTTCTGTCCGATAGCTCATTCAAGGACCCCGTAGCAAGGCATGTAAAAAAGTGGATTTTCAGCACCAATTAGGGTTTTGCTCGGGCACCGAAGGACCTATCGAGCCGAAACTCCGGGATTCGGGGTCGCCTCACATGGGCCTACACATAATGTCCGAACTGGACCCGCAGCTAGAACGTAACTATGTGTTTTACGTTTTATTATGTTTTAAACTGAAGGCGCTGTGAATTATGGGCCTGCTCTGACATATGTGATAGTAGGCTTCTAAATGAGTTGGAAAAAGTGGGTTTGGTGTCAATTGGTATCAGTTTGGTGTCATAATGACATCTAATTGACTGATGGACACTGACTTGCTAGTTGACTTTTGTACATTTGCAATGTGTTTAAACGGAGAGGGACCATCACCAAAATGGCATTCTGAAATCAACACAAAAAATGGCATCACCATAGTCTCCAGACTGTGCCGACTTCAACGAGATATCCCGCTTGACCGTAGCTCGCTCGGTCTAAGCGCAGCGACCATTAGAAAAGTAGGCCCAAAATGAAGCCTGCCCCACAACGTCATTTGATTTTGGGTGACAGTGAGAGAACCGTTAGGGTGAGAAGAAAAATTCCACCACAGGAATGTTCCTAAGGTCATCCCGATCTGTGCAAGCCTAACCTTGACCGTGTGGCATTAACCCTTCACACTAAAACAGGGTTTTTTGATCGCACAGATTACAATGACATCTCTCCCCATAGGAATACATTGCCTGCACCCCTAAATTCAACCTGAAGCCTATGTGGGTTATGAATGCCGTATGAACCTGTCTTCGGTGACAGTCCAATCAGGCCACTATGAGGTCTACCTGTGTTGATTCTAAGCTTCCTGGACCAACCGGAAGTGGTTAAAATCACCCTAAAAGTGTATATCCATACCCTGCCTTGCAGTTTGATAGACATAGTGCATTCAACCCTGTGTAAATCAGTCAGTTCTGAACGTAAAGACTTAAAACTCAGGATTCTGTAAAAGCATACCCCAATGAGGATATGTGTTGACTTATAGCTTCCTGTGCCAACCGGAAGTGCCATAATTGGTGTCTGTTTCGAAGGGTTAAAAAAGTCAGATCTGTCCAAAACTTCATATGTGTGATTAGGCAACCCCCATGAACTGTAAATCAGTCATTTTTCCCATAAAATTTCAAAGGAAAACTAAATCACACTAACACACAACTTGGAAGGAGGGACGTATTGGGGTGCGTAGAGACAGTCAGTGGCTGCAATAGTTAGCTTTGTTCGAGCTAAAAAAGAACCGTCAGACCTAGAGTTCCGAAACTTTAGAAACCTGTTCTAGACCTCCGGTCGATAGTGCGTGGTGAGTTAGGTGGCTCTAGAAGGTTCTCGGACCGAGGAACAGCCTCGTACATTTGCAATGACTTCAATTCATTTTGACCATTACGAAAATGACGACATTTAGAAAAGTCTCAGAGACAGCAAGGCTAGGTGCAGTGAAACCGGCTCGGCCCATAGAGACGGACCCCAACGTTTCTGTCCGATAGCTCATTCAAGGACCCCGTAGCAAGGCATGTAAAAAAGTGGATTTTCAGCACCAATTAGGGTTTTGCTCGGGCACCGAAGGACCTATCGAGCCGAAACTCGGGATTCGGGGTCGCCTCACATAGGCCTACACATAATGTCCGAACTGGACCCGCAGCTAGAACGTAACTATGTGTTTTACGTTTTATTATGTTTTAAACTGAAGGCGCTGTGAATTATGGGCCTGCTCTGACATATGTGATAGTAGGCTTCTAAATGAGTTGGAAAAAGTGGGTTTGGTGTCAATTGGTATCAGTTTGGTGTCATAATGACATCTAATTGACTGATGGACACTGACTTGCTAGTTGACTTTTGTACATTTGCAATGTGTTTAAACGGAGAGGGACCATCGCCAAAATGGCATTCTGAAATCAACACAAAAAATGGCATCACCATAGTCTCCAGACTGTGCCGACTTCAACGAGATATCCCGCTTGACCGTAGCTCGCTCGGTCTAAGCGCAGCGACCATTAGAAAAGTAGGCCCAAAATGAAGCCTGCCCCACAACGTCATTTGATTTTGGGTGACAGTGAGAGAACCGTTAGGGTGAGAAGAAAAATTCCACCACAGGAATGTTCCTAAGGTCCTCCCGATCTGTGCAAGCCTAACCTTGACCGTGTGGCATTAACCCTTCACACTAAAACAGGGTTTTTTGATCGCACAGATTACAATGACATCTCTCCCCATAGGAATACATTGCCTGCACCCCTAAATTCAACCTGAAGCCTATGTGGGTTATGAATGCCGTATGAACCTGTCTTCGGTGACAGTCCAATCAGGCCACTATGAGGTCTACCTGTGTTGATTCTAAGCTTCCTGGACCAACCGGAAGTGGTTAAAATCACCCTAAAAGTGTATATCCATACCCTGCCTTGCAGTTTGATAGACATAGTGCATTCAACCCTGTGTAAATCAGTCAGTTCTGAACGTAAAGACTTAAAACTCAGGATTCTGTAAAAGCATACCCCAATGAGGATATGTGTTGACTTATAGCTTCCTGTGCCAACCGGAAGTGCCATAATTGGTGTCTGTTTCGAAGGGTTAAAAAAGTCAGATCTGTCCAAAACTTCATATGTGTGATTAGGCAACCCCCATGAACTGTAAATCAGTCATTTTTCCCATAAAATTTCAAAGGAAAACTAAATCACACTAACACACAACTTGGAAGGAGGGACGTATTGGGGTGCGTAGAGACAGTCAGTGGCTGCAATAGTTAGCTTTGTTCGAGCTAAAAAAGAACCGTCAGACCTAGAGTTCCGAAACTTTAGAAACCTGTTCTAGACCTCCGGTCGATAGTGCGTGGTGAGTTAGGTGGCTCTAGAAGGTTCTCGGACCGAGGAACAGCCTCGTACATTTGCAATGACTTCAATTCATTTTGACCATTACGAAAATGACGACATTTAGAAAAGTCTCAGAGACGCAAGGCTAGGTGCAGTGAAACCGGCTCGGCCCATAGAGACGGACCCCAACGTTTCTGTCCGATAGCTCATTCAAGGACCCCGTAGCAAGGCATGTAAAAAAGTGGATTTTCAGCACCAATTAGGGTTTTGCTCGGGCACCGAAGGACCTATCGAGCCGAAACTCGGGATTCGGGGTCGCCTCACATAGGGCCTACACATAATGTCCGAACTGGACCCGCAGCTAGAACGTAACTATGTGTTTTACGTTTTATTATGTTTTAAACTGAAGGCGCTGTGAATTATGGGCCTGCTCTGACATATGTGATAGTAGGCTTCTAAATGAGTTGGAAAAAGTGGGTTTGGTGTCAATTGGTATCAGTTTGGTGTCATAATGACATCTAATTGACTGATGGACACTGACTTGCTAGTTGACTTTTGTACATTTGCAATGTGT
The DNA here is from genome assembly GCF_013265735.2 of Oncorhynchus mykiss. Classification (NCBI taxonomy): domain Eukaryota; kingdom Metazoa; phylum Chordata; class Actinopteri; order Salmoniformes; family Salmonidae; genus Oncorhynchus; species Oncorhynchus mykiss. Next base: position 59,518 of record NW_023493924.1, on the reverse strand, counting down.
TTAAACGGAGAGGGACCATCACCAAAATGGCATTCTGAAATCAACACAAAAAATGGCATCACCATAGTCTCCAGACTGTGCCGACTTCAACGAGATATCCCGCTTGACCGTAGCTCGCTCGGTCTAAGCGCAGCGACCATTAGAAAAGTAGGCCCAAAATGAAGCCTGCCCCACAACGTCATTTGATTTTGGGTGACAGTGAGAGAACCGTTAGGGTGAGAAGAAAAATTCCACCACAGGAATGTTCCTAAGGTCCTCCCGATCTGTGCAAGCCTAACCTTGACCGTGTGGCATTAACCCTTCACACTAAAACAGGGTTTTTTGATCGCACAGATTACAATGACATCTCTCCCCATAGGAATACATTGCCTGCACCCCTAAATTCAACCTGAAGCCTATGTGGGTTATGAATGCCGTATGAACCTGTCTTCGGTGACAGTCCAATCAGGCCACTATGAGGTCTACCTGTGTTGATTCTAAGCTTCCTGGACCAACCGGAAGTGGTTAAAATCACCCTAAAAGTGTATATCCATACCCTGCCTTGCAGTTTGATAGACATAGTGCATTCAACCCTGTGTAAATCAGTCAGTTCTGAACGTAAAGACTTAAAACTCAGGATTCTGTAAAAGCATACCCCAATGAGGATATGTGTTGACTTATAGCTTCCTGTGCCAACCGGAAGTGCCATAATTGGTGTCTCAGGGGCTGTTTCGAAGGGTTAAAAAAGTCAGATCTGTCCAAAACTTCATATGTGTGATTAGGCAACCCCCATGAACTGTAAATCAGTCATTTTTCCCATAAAATTTCAAAGGAAAACTAAATCACACTAACACACAACTTGGAAGGAGGGACGTATTGGGGTGCGTAGAGACAGTCAGTGGCTGCAATAGTTAGCTTTGTTCGAGCTAAAAAAGAACCGTCAGACCTAGAGTTCCGAAACTTTAGAAACCTGTTCTAGACCTCCGGTCGATAGTGCGTGGTGAGTTAGGTGGCTCTAGAAGGTTCTCGGACCGAGGAACAGCCTCGTACATTTGCAATGACTTCAATTCATTTTGACCATTACGAAAATGACGACATTTAGAAAAGTCTCAGAGACACAAGGCTAGGTGCAGTGAAACCGGCTCGGCCCATAGAGACGGACCCCAACGTTTCTGTCCGATAGCTCATTCAAGGACCCCGTAGCAAGGCATGTAAAAAAGTGGATTTTCAGCACCAATTAGGGTTTTGCTCGGGCACCGAAGGACCTATCGAGCCGAAACTCGGGATTCGGGGTCGCCTCACATAGGCCTACACATAATGTCCGAACTGGACCCGCAGCTAGAACGTAACTATGTGTTTTACGTTTTATTATGTTTTAAACTGAAGGCGCTGTGAATTATGGGCCTGCTCTGACATATGTGATAGTAGGCTTCTAAATGAGTTGGAAAAAGTGGGTTTGGTGTCAATTGGTATCAGTTTGGTGTCATAATGACATCTAATTGACTGATGGACACTGACTTGCTAGTTGACTTTTGTACATTTGCAATGTGTTTAAACGGAGAGGGACCATCGCCAAAATGGCATTCTGAAATCAACACAAAAAATGGCATCACCATAGTCTCCAGACTGTGCCGACTTCAACGAGATATCCCGCTTGACCGTAGCTCGCTCGGTCTAAGCGCAGCGACCATTAGAAAAGTAGGCCCAAAATGAAGCCTGCCCCACAACGTCATTTGATTTTGGGTGACAGTGAGAGAACCGTTAGGGTGAGAAGAAAAATTCCACCACAGGAATGTTCCTAAGGTCCTCCCGATCTGTGCAAGCCTAACCTTGACCGTGTGGCATTAACCCTTCACACTAAAACAGGGTTTTTTGATCGCACAGATTACAATGACATCTCTCCCCATAGGAATACATTGCCTGCACCCCTAAATTCAACCTGAAGCCTATGTGGGTTATGAATGCCGTATGAACCTGTCTTCGGTGACAGTCCAATCAGGCCACTATGAGGTCTACCTGTGTTGATTCTAAGCTTCCTGGACCAACCGGAAGTGGTTAAAATCACCCTAAAAGTGTATATCCATACCCTGCCTTGCAGTTTGATAGACATAGTGCATTCAACCCTGTGTAAATCAGTCAGTTCTGAACGTAAAGACTTAAAACTCAGGATTCTGTAAAAGCATACCCCAATGAGGATATGTGTTGACTTATAGCTTCCTGTGCCAACCGGAAGTGCCATAATTGGTGTCTCAGGGGCTGTTTCGAAGGGTTAAAAAAGTCAGATCTGTCCAAAACTTCATATGTGTGATTAGGCAACCCCCATGAACTGTAAATCAGTCATTTTTCCCATAAAATTTCAAAGGAAAACTAAATCACACTAACACACAACTTGGAAGGAGGGACGTATTGGGGTGCGTAGAGACAGTCAGTGGCTGCAATAGTTAGCTTTGTTCGAGCTAAAAAAGAACCGTCAGACCTAGAGTTCCGAAACTTTAGAAACCTGTTCTAGACCTCCGGTCGATAGTGCGTGGTGAGTTAGGTGGCTCTAGAAGGTTCTCGGACCGAGGAACAGCCTCGTACATTTGCAATGACTTCAATTCATTTTGACCATTACGAAAATGACGACATTTAGAAAAGTCTCAGAGACACAAGGCTAGGTGCAGTGAAACCGGCTCGGCCCATAGAGACGGACCCCAACGTTTCTGTCCGATAGCTCATTCAAGGACCCCGTAGCAAGGCATGTAAAAAAGTGGATTTTCAGCACCAATTAGGGTTTTGCTCGGGCACCGAAGGACCTATCGAGCCGAAACTCGGGATTCGGGGTCGCCTCACATAGGCCTACACATAATGTCCGAACTGGACCCGCAGCTAGAACGTAACTATGTGTTTTACGTTTTATTATGTTTTAAACTGAAGGCGCTGTGAATTATGGGCCTGCTCTGACATATGTGATAGTAGGCTTCTAAATGAGTTGGAAAAAGTGGGTTTGGTGTCAATTGGTATCAGTTTGGTGTCATAATGACATCTAATTGACTGATGGACACTGACTTGCTAGTTGACTTTTGTACATTTGCAATGTGTTTAAACGGAGAGGGACCATCGCCAAAATGGCATTCTGAAATCAACACAAAAAATGGCATCACCATAGTCTCCAGACTGTGCCGACTTCAACGAGATATCCCGCTTGACCGTAGCTCGCTCGGTCTAAGCGCAGCGACCATTAGAAAAGTAGGCCCAAAATGAAGCCTGCCCCACAACGTCATTTGATTTTGGGTGACAGTGAGAGAACCGTTAGGGTGAGAAGAAAAATTCCACCACAGGAATGTTCCTAAGGTCCTCCCGATCTGTGCAAGCCTAACCTTGACCGTGTGGCATTAACCCTTCACACTAAAACAGGGTTTTTTGATCGCACAGATTACAATGACATCTCTCCCCATAGGAATACATTGCCTGCACCCCTAAATTCAACCTGAAGCCTATGTGGGTTATGAATGCCGTATGAACCTGTCTTCGGTGACAGTCCAATCAGGCCACTATGAGGTCTACCTGTGTTGATTCTAAGCTTCCTGGACCAACCGGAAGTGGTTAAAATCACCCTAAAAGTGTATATCCATACCCTGCCTTGCAGTTTGATAGACATAGTGCATTCAACCCTGTGTAAATCAGTCAGTTCTGAACGTAAAGACTTAAAACTCAGGATTCTGTAAAAGCATACCCCAATGAGGATATGTGTTGACTTATAGCTTCCTGTGCCAACCGGAAGTGCCATAATTGGTGTCTCAGGGGCTGTTTCGAAGGGTTAAAAAAGTCAGATCTGTCCAAAACTTCATATGTGTGATTAGGCAACCCCCATGAACTGTAAATCAGTCATTTTTCCCATAAAATTTCAAAGGAAAACTAAATCACACTAACACACAACTTGGAAGGAGGGACGTATTGGGGTGCGTAGAGACAGTCAGTGGCTGCAATAGTTAGCTTTGTTCGAGCTAAAAAAGAACCGTCAGACCTAGAGTTCCGAAACTTTAGAAACCTGTTCTAGACCTCCGGTCGATAGTGCGTGGTGAGTTAGGTGGCTCTAGAAGGTTCTCGGACCGAGGAACAGCCTCGTACATTTGCAATGACTTCAATTCATTTTGACCATTACGAAAATGACGACATTTAGAAAAGTCTCAGAGACACAAGGCTAGGTGCAGTGAAACCGGCTCGGCCCATAGAGACGGACCCCAACGTTTCTGTCCGATAGCTCATTCAAGGACCCCGTAGCAAGGCATGTAAAAAAGTGGATTTTCAGCACCAATTAGGGTTTTGCTCGGGCACCGAAGGACCTATCGAGCCGAAACTCGGGATTCGGGGTCGCCTCACATAGGCCTACACATAATGTCCGAACTGGACCCGCAGCTAGAACGTAACTATGTGTTTTACGTTTTATTATGTTTTAAACTGAAGGCGCTGTGAATTATGGGCCTGCTCTGACATATGTGATAGTAGGCTTCTAAATGAGTTGGAAAAAGTGGGTTTGGTGTCAATTGGTATCAGTTTGGTGTCATAATGACATCTAATTGACTGATGGACACTGACTTGCTAGTTGACTTTTGTACATTTGCAATGTGTTTAAACGGAGAGGGACCATCGCCAAAATGGCATTCTGAAATCAACACAAAAAATGGCATCACCATAGTCTCCAGACTGTGCCGACTTCAACGAGATATCCCGCTTGACCGTAGCTCGCTCGGTCTAAGCGCAGCGACCATTAGAAAAGTAGGCCCAAAATGAAGCCTGCCCCACAACGTCATTTGATTTTGGGTGACAGTGAGAGAACCGTTAGGGTGAGAAGAAAAATTCCACCACAGGAATGTTCCTAAGGTCCTCCCGATCTGTGCAAGCCTAACCTTGACCGTGTGGCATTAACCCTTCACACTAAAACAGGGTTTTTTGATCGCACAGATTACAATGACATCTCTCCCCATAGGAATACATTGCCTGCACCCCTAAATTCAACCTGAAGCCTATGTGGGTTATGAATGCCGTATGAACCTGTCTTCGGTGACAGTCCAATCAGGCCACTATGAGGTCTACCTGTGTTGATTCTAAGCTTCCTGGACCAACCGGAAGTGGTTAAAATCACCCTAAAAGTGTATATCCATACCCTGCCTTGCAGTTTGATAGACATAGTGCATTCAACCCTGTGTAAATCAGTCAGTTCTGAACGTAAAGACTTAAAACTCAGGATTCTGTAAAAGCATACCCCAATGAGGATATGTGTTGACTTATAGCTTCCTGTGCCAACCGGAAGTGCCATAATTGGTGTCTCAGGGGCTGTTTCGAAGGGTTAAAAAAGTCAGATCTGTCCAAAACTTCATATGTGTGATTAGGCAACCCCCATGAACTGTAAATCAGTCATTTTTCCCATAAAATTTCAAAGGAAAACTAAATCACACTAACACACAACTTGGAAGGAGGGACGTATTGGGGTGCGTAGAGACAGTCAGTGGCTGCAATAGTTAGCTTTGTTCGAGCTAAAAAAGAACCGTCAGACCTAGAGTTCCGAAACTTTAGAAACCTGTTCTAGACCTCCGGTCGATAGTGCGTGGTGAGTTAGGTGGCTCTAGAAGGTTCTCGGACCGAGGAACAGCCTCGTACATTTGCAATGACTTCAATTCATTTTGACCATTACGAAAATGACGACATTTAGAAAAGTCTCAGAGACGCAAGGCTAGGTGCAGTGAAACCGGCTCGGCCCATAGAGACGGACCCCAACGTTTCTGTCCGATAGCTCATTCAAGGACCCCGTAGCAAGGCATGTAAAAAAGTGGATTTTCAGCACCAATTAGGGTTTTGCTCGGGCACCGAAGGACCTATCGAGCCGAAACTCGGGATTCGGGGTCGCCTCACATAGGCCTACACATAATGTCCGAACTGGACCCGCAGCTAGAACGTAACTATGTGTTTTACGTTTTATTATGTTTTAAACTGAAGGCGCTGTGAATTATGGGCCTGCTCTGACATATGTGATAGTAGGCTTCTAAATGAGTTGGAAAAAGTGGGTTTGGTGTCAATTGGTATCAGTTTGGTGTCATAATGACATCTAATTGACTGATGGACACTGACTTGCTAGTTGACTTTTGTACATTTGCAATGTGTTTAAACGGAGAGGGACCATCAGCCAAAATGGCATTCTGAAATCAACACAAAAAATGGCATCACCATAGTCTCCAGACTGTGCCGACTTCAACGAGATATCCCGCTTGACCGTAGCTCGCTCGGTCTAAGCGCAGCGACCATTAGAAAAGTAGGCCCAAAATGAAGCCTGCCCCACAACGTCATTTGATTTTGGGTGACAGTGAGAGAACCGTTAGGGTGAGAAGAAAAATTCCACCACAGGAATGTTCCTAAGGTCCTCCCGATCTGTGCAAGCCTAACCTTGACCGTGTGGCATTAACCCTTCACACTAAAACAGGGTTTTTTGATCGCACAGATTACAATGACATCTCTCCCCATAGGAATACATTGCCTGCACCCCTAAATTCAACCTGAAGCCTATGTGGGTTATGAATGCCGTATGAACCTGTCTTCGGTGACAGTCCAATCAGGCCACTATGAGGTCTACCTGTGTTGATTCTAAGCTTCCTGGACCAACCGGAAGTGGTTAAAATCACCCTAAAAGTGTATATCCATACCCTGCCTTGCAGTTTGATAGACATAGTGCATTCAACCCTGTGTAAATCAGTCAGTTCTGAACGTAAAGACTTAAAACTCAGGATTCTGTAAAAGCATACCCCAATGAGGATATGTGTTGACTTATAGCTTCCTGTGCCAACCGGAAGTGCCATAATTGGTGTCTCAGGGGCTGTTTCGAAGGGTTAAAAAAGTCAGATCTGTCCAAAACTTCATATGTGTGATTAGGCAACCCCCATGAACTGTAAATCAGTCATTTTTCCCATAAAATTTCAAAGGAAAACTAAATCACACTAACACACAACTTGGAAGGAGGGACGTATTGGGGTGCGTAGAGACAGTCAGTGGCTGCAATAGTTAGCTTTGTTCGAGCTAAAAAAGAACCGTCAGACCTAGAGTTCCGAAACTTTAGAAACCTGTTCTAGACCTCCGGTCGATAGTGCGTGGTGAGTTAGGTGGCTCTAGAAGGTTCTCGGACCGAGGAACAGCCTCGTACATTTGCAATGACTTCAATTCATTTTGACCATTACGAAAATGACGACATTTAGAAAAGTCTCAGAGACGCAAGGCTAGGTGCAGTGAAACCGGCTCGGCCCATAGAGACGGACCCCAACGTTTCTGTCCGATAGCTCATTCAAGGACCCCGTAGCAAGGCATGTAAAAAAGTGGATTTTCAGCACCAATTAGGGTTTTGCTCGGGCACCGAAGGACCTATCGAGCCGAAACTCGGGATTCGGGGTCGCCTCACATAGGCCTACACATAATGTCCGAACTGGACCCGCAGCTAGAACGTAACTATGTGTTTTACGTTTTATTATGTTTTAAACTGAAGGCGCTGTGAATTATGGGCCTGCTCTGACATATGTGATAGTAGGCTTCTAAATGAGTTGGAAAAAGTGGGTTTGGTGTCAATTGGTATCAGTTTGGTGTCATAATGACATCTAATTGACTGATGGACACTGACTTGCTAGTTGACTTTTGTACATTTGCAATGTGTTTAAACGGAGAGGGACCATCAGCCAAAATGGCATTCTGAAATCAACACAAAAAATGGCATCACCATAGTCTCCAGACTGTGCCGACTTCAACGAGATATCCCGCTTGACCGTAGCTCGCTCGGTCTAAGCGCAGCGACCATTAGAAAAGTAGGCCCAAAATGAAGCCTGCCCCACAACGTCATTTGATTTTGGGTGACAGTGAGAGAACCGTTAGGGTGAGAAGAAAAATTCCACCACAGGAATGTTCCTAAGGTCCTCCCGATCTGTGCAAGCCTAACCTTGACCGTGTGGCATTAACCCTTCACACTAAAACAGGGTTTTTTGATCGCACAGATTACAATGACATCTCTCCCCATAGGAATACATTGCCTGCACCCCTAAATTCAACCTGAAGCCTATGTGGGTTATGAATGCCGTATGAACCTGTCTTCGGTGACAGTCCAATCAGGCCACTATGAGGTCTACCTGTGTTGATTCTAAGCTTCCTGGACCAACCGGAAGTGGTTAAAATCACCCTAAAAGTGTATATCCATACCCTGCCTTGCAGTTTGATAGACATAGTGCATTCAACCCTGTGTAAATCAGTCAGTTCTGAACGTAAAGACTTAAAACTCAGGATTCTGTAAAAGCATACCCCAATGAGGATATGTGTTGACTTATAGCTTCCTGTGCCAACCGGAAGTGCCATAATTGGTGTCTCAGGGGCTGTTTCGAAGGGTTAAAAAAGTCAGATCTGTCCAAAACTTCATATGTGTGATTAGGCAACCCCCATGAACTGTAAATCAGTCATTTTTCCCATAAAATTTCAAAGGAAAACTAAATCACACTAACACACAACTTGGAAGGAGGGACGTATTGGGGTGCGTAGAGACAGTCAGTGGCTGCAATAGTTAGCTTTGTTCGAGCTAAAAAAGAACCGTCAGACCTAGAGTTCCGAAACTTTAGAAACCTGTTCTAGACCTCCGGTCGATAGTGCGTGGTGAGTTAGGTGGCTCTAGAAGGTTCTCGGACCGAGGAACAGCCTCGTACATTTGCAATGACTTCAATTCATTTTGACCATTACGAAAATGACGACATTTAGAAAAGTCTCAGAGACGCAAGGCTAGGTGCAGTGAAACCGGCTCGGCCCATAGAGACGGACCCCAACGTTTCTGTCCGATAGCTCATTCAAGGACCCCGTAGCAAGGCATGTAAAAAAGTGGATTTTCAGCACCAATTAGGGTTTTGCTCGGGCACCGAAGGACCTATCGAGCCGAAACTCGGGATTCGGGGTCGCCTCACATAGGCCTACACATAATGTCCGAACTGGACCCGCAGCTAGAACGTAACTATGTGTTTTACGTTTTATTATGTTTTAAACTGAAGGCGCTGTGAATTATGGGCCTGCTCTGACATATGTGATAGTAGGCTTCTAAATGAGTTGGAAAAAGTGGGTTTGGTGTCAATTGGTATCAGTTTGGTGTCATAATGACATCTAATTGACTGATGGACACTGACTTGCTAGTTGACTTTTGTACATTTGCAATGTGTTTAAACGGAGAGGGACCATCGCCAAAATGGCATTCTGAAATCAACACAAAAAATGGCATCACCATAGTCTCCAGACTGTGCCGACTTCAACGAGATATCCCGCTTGACCGTAGCTCGCTCGGTCTAAGCGCAGCGACCATTAGAAAAGTAGGCCCAAAATGAAGCCTGCCCCACAACGTCATTTGATTTTGGGTGACAGTGAGAGAACCGTTAGGGTGAGAAGAAAAATTCCACCACAGGAATGTTCCTAAGGTCCTCCCGATCTGTGCAAGCCTAACCTTGACCGTGTGGCATTAACCCTTCACACTAAAACAGGGTTTTTTGATCGCACAGATTACAATGACATCTCTCCCCATAGGAATACATTGCCTGCACCCCTAAATTCAACCTGAAGCCTATGTGGGTTATGAATGCCGTATGAACCTGTCTTCGGTGACAGTCCAATCAGGCCACTATGAGGTCTACCTGTGTTGATTCTAAGCTTCCTGGACCAACCGGAAGTGGTTAAAATCACCCTAAAAGTGTATATCCATACCCTGCCTTGCAGTTTGATAGACATAGTGCATTCAACCCTGTGTAAATCAGTCAGTTCTGAACGTAAAGACTTAAAACTCAGGATTCTGTAAAAGCATACCCCAATGAGGATATGTGTTGACTTATAGCTTCCTGTGCCAACCGGAAGTGCCATAATTGGTGTCTCAGGGGCTGTTTCGAAGGGTTAAAAAAGTCAGATCTGTCCAAAACTTCATATGTGTGATTAGGCAACCCCCATGAACTGTAAATCAGTCATTTTTCCCATAAAATTTCAAAGGAAAACTAAATCACACTAACACACAACTTGGAAGGAGGGACGTATTGGGGTGCGTAGAGACAGTCAGTGGCTGCAATAGTTAGCTTTGTTCGAGCTAAAAAAGAACCGTCAGACCTAGAGTTCCGAAACTTTAGAAACCTGTTCTAGACCTCCGGTCGATAGTGCGTGGTGAGTTAGGTGGCTCTAGAAGGTTCTCGGACCGAGGAACAGCCTCGTACATTTGCAATGACTTCAATTCATTTTGACCATTACGAAAATGACGACATTTAGAAAAGTCTCAGAGACGCAAGGCTAGGTGCAGTGAAACCGGCTCGGCCCATAGAGACGGACCCCAACGTTTCTGTCCGATAGCTCATTCAAGGACCCCGTAGCAAGGCATGTAAAAAAGTGGATTTTCAGCACCAATTAGGGTTTTGCTCGGGCACCGAAGGACCTATCGAGCCGAAACTCGGGATTCGGGGTCGCCTCACATAGGCCTACACATAATGTCCGAACTGGACCCGCAGCTAGAACGTAACTATGTGTTTTACGTTTTATTATGTTTTAAACTGAAGGCGCTGTGAATTATGGGCCTGCTCTGACATATGTGATAGTAGGCTTCTAAATGAGTTGGAAAAAGTGGGTTTGGTGTCAATTGGTATCAGTTTGGTGTCATAATGACATCTAATTGACTGATGGACACTGACTTGCTAGTTGACTTTTGTACATTTGCAATGTGTTTAAACGGAGAGGGACCATCGCCAAAATGGCATTCTGAAATCAACACAAAAAATGGCATCACCATAGTCTCCAGACTGTGCCGACTTCAACGAGATATCCCGCTTGACCGTAGCTCGCTCGGTCTAAGCGCAGCGACCATTAGAAAAGTAGGCCCAAAATGAAGCCTGCCCCACAACGTCATTTGATTTTGGGTGACAGTGAGAGAACCGTTAGGGTGAGAAGAAAAATTCCACCACAGGAATGTTCCTAAGGTCCTCCCGATCTGTGCAAGCCTAACCTTGACCGTGTGGCATTAACCCTTCACACTAAAACAGGGTTTTTTGATCGCACAGATTACAATGACATCTCTCCCCATAGGAATACATTGCCTGCACCCCTAAATTCAACCTGAAGCCTATGTGGGTTATGAATGCCGTATGAACCTGTCTTCGGTGACAGTCCAATCAGGCCACTATGAGGTCTACCTGTGTTGATTCTAAGCTTCCTGGACCAACCGGAAGTGGTTAAAATCACCCTAAAAGTGTATATCCATACCCTGCCTTGCAGTTTGATAGACATAGTGCATTCAACCCTGTGTAAATCAGTCAGTTCTGAACGTAAAGACTTAAAACTCAGGATTCTGTAAAAGCATACCCCAATGAGGATATGTGTTGACTTATAGCTTCCTGTGCCAACCGGAAGTGCCATAATTGGTGTCTCAGGGGCTGTTTCGAAGGGTTAAAAAAGTCAGATCTGTCCAAAACTTCATATGTGTGATTAGGCAACCCCCATGAACTGTAAATCAGTCATTTTTCCCATAAAATTTCAAAGGAAAACTAAATCACACTAACACACAACTTGGAAGGAGGGACGTATTGGGGTGCGTAGAGACAGTCAGTGGCTGCAATAGTTAGCTTTGTTCGAGCTAAAAAAGAACCGTCAGACCTAGAGTTCCGAAACTTTAGAAACCTGTTCTAGACCTCCGGTCGATAGTGCGTGGTGAGTTAGGTGGCTCTAGAAGGTTCTCGGACCGAGGAACAGCCTCGTACATTTGCAATGACTTCAATTCATTTTGACCATTACGAAAATGACGACATTTAGAAAAGTCTCAGAGACACAAGGCTAGGTGCAGTGAAACCGGCTCGGCCCATAGAGACGGACCCCAACGTTTCTGTCCGATAGCTCATTCAAGGACCCCGTAGCAAGGCATGTAAAAAAGTGGATTTTCAGCACCAATTAGGGTTTTGCTCGGGCACCGAAGGACCTATCGAGCCGAAACTCGGGATTCGGGGTCGCCTCACATAGGCCTACACATAATGTCCGAACTGGACCCGCAGCTAGAACGTAACTATGTGTTTTACGTTTTATTATGTTTTAAACTGAAGGCGCTGTGAATTATGGGCCTGCTCTGACATATGTGATAGTAGGCTTCTAAATGAGTTGGAAAAAGTGGGTTTGGTGTCAATTGGTATCAGTTTGGTGTCATAATGACATCTAATTGACTGATGGACACTGACTTGCTAGTTGACTTTTGTACATTTGCAATGTGTTTAAACGGAGAGGGACCATCGCCAAAATGGCATTCTGAAATCAACACAAAAAATGGCATCACCATAGTCTCCAGACTGTGCCGACTTCAACGAGATATCCCGCTTGACCGTAGCTCGCTCGGTCTAAGCGCAGCGACCATTAGAAAAGTAGGCCCAAAATGAAGCCTGCCCCACAACGTCATTTGATTTTGGGTGACAGTGAGAGAACCGTTAGGGTGAGAAGAAAAATTCCACCACAGGAATGTTCCTAAGGTCCTCCCGATCTGTGCAAGCCTAACCTTGACCGTGTGGCATTAACCCTTCACACTAAAACAGGGTTTTTTGATCGCACAGATTACAATGACATCTCTCCCCATAGGAATACATTGCCTGCACCCCTAAATTCAACCTGAAGCCTATGTGGGTTATGAATGCCGTATGAACCTGTCTTCGGTGACAGTCCAATCAGGCCACTATGAGGTCTACCTGTGTTGATTCTAAGCTTCCTGGACCAACCGGAAGTGGTTAAAATCACCCTAAAAGTGTATATCCATACCCTGCCTTGCAGTTTGATAGACATAGTGCATTCAACCCTGTGTAAATCAGTCAGTTCTGAACGTAAAGACTTAAAACTCAGGATTCTGTAAAAGCATACCCCAATGAGGATATGTGTTGACTTATAGCTTCCTGTGCCAACCGGAAGTGCCATAATTGGTGTCTCAGGGGCTGTTTCGAAGGGTTAAAAAAGTCAGATCTGTCCAAAACTTCATATGTGTGATTAGGCAACCCCCATGAACTGTAAATCAGTCATTTTTCCCATAAAATTTCAAAGGAAAACTAAATCACACTAACACACAACTTGGAAGGAGGGACGTATTGGGGTGCGTAGAGACAGTCAGTGGCTGCAATAGTTAGCTTTGTTCGAGCTAAAAAAGAACCGTCAGACCTAGAGTTCCGAAACTTTAGAAACCTGTTCTAGACCTCCGGTCGATAGTGCGTGGTGAGTTAGGTGGCTCTAGAAGGTTCTCGGACCGAGGAACAGCCTCGTACATTTGCAATGACTTCAATTCATTTTGACCATTACGAAAATGACGACATTTAGAAAAGTCTCAGAGACGCAAGGCTAGGTGCAGTGAAACCGGCTCGGCCCATAGAGACGGACCCCAACGTTTCTGTCCGATAGCTCATTCAAGGACCCCGTAGCAAGGCATGTAAAAAAGTGGATTTTCAGCACCAATTAGGGTTTTGCTCGGGCACCGAAGGACCTATCGAGCCGAAACTCGGGATTCGGGGTCGCCTCACATAGGCCTACACATAATGTCCGAACTGGACCCGCAGCTAGAACGTAACTATGTGTTTTACGTTTTATTATGTTTTAAACTGAAGGCGCTGTGAATTATGGGCCTGCTCTGACATATGTGATAGTAGGCTTCTAAATGAGTTGGAAAAAGTGGGTTTGGTGTCAATTGGTATCAGTTTGGTGTCATAATGACATCTAATTGACTGATGGACACTGACTTGCTAGTTGACTTTTGTACATTTGCAATGTGTTTAAACGGAGAGGGACCATCGCCAAAATGGCATTCTGAAATCAACACAAAAAATGGCATCACCATAGTCTCCAGACTGTGCCGACTTCAACGAGATATCCCGCTTGACCGTAGCTCGCTCGGTCTAAGCGCAGCGACCATTAGAAAAGTAGGCCCAAAATGAAGCCTGCCCCACAACGTCATTTGATTTTGGGTGACAGTGAGAGAACCGTTAGGGTGAGAAGAAAAATTCCACCACAGGAATGTTCCTAAGGTCCTCCCGATCTGTGCAAGCCTAACCTTGACCGTGTGGCATTAACCCTTCACACTAAAACAGGGTTTTTTGATCGCACAGATTACAATGACATCTCTCCCCATAGGAATACATTGCCTGCACCCCTAAATTCAACCTGAAGCCTATGTGGGTTATGAATGCCGTATGAACCTGTCTTCGGTGACAGTCCAATCAGGCCACTATGAGGTCTACCTGTGTTGATTCTAAGCTTCCTGGACCAACCGGAAGTGGTTAAAATCACCCTAAAAGTGTATATCCATACCCTGCCTTGCAGTTTGATAGACATAGTGCATTCAACCCTGTGTAAATCAGTCAGTTCTGAACGTAAAGACTTAAAACTCAGGATTCTGTAAAAGCATACCCCAATGAGGATATGTGTTGACTTATAGCTTCCTGTGCCAACCGGAAGTGCCATAATTGGTGTCTCAGGGGCTGTTTCGAAGGGTTAAAAAAGTCAGATCTGTCCAAAACTTCATATGTGTGATTAGGCAACCCCCATGAACTGTAAATCAGTCATTTTTCCCATAAAATTTCAAAGGAAAACTAAATCACACTAACACACAACTTGGAAGGAGGGACGTATTGGGGTGCGTAGAGACAGTCAGTGGCTGCAATAGTTAGCTTTGTTCGAGCTAAAAAAGAACCGTCAGACCTAGAGTTCCGAAACTTTAGAAACCTGTTCTAGACCTCCGGTCGATAGTGCGTGGTGAGTTAGGTGGCTCTAGAAGGTTCTCGGACCGAGGAACAGCCTCGTACATTTGCAATGACTTCAATTCATTTTGACCATTACGAAAATGACGACATTTAGAAAAGTCTCAGAGACACAAGGCTAGGTGCAGTGAAACCGGCTCGGCCCATAGAGACGGACCCCAACGTTTCTGTCCGATAGCTCATTCAAGGACCCCGTAGCAAGGCATGTAAAAAAGTGGATTTTCAGCACCAATTAGGGTTTTGCTCGGGCACCGAAGGACCTATCGAGCCGAAACTCGGGATTCGGGGTCGCCTCACATAGGCCTACACATAATGTCCGAACTGGACCCGCAGCTAGAACGTAACTATGTGTTTTACGTTTTATTATGTTTTAAACTGAAGGCGCTGTGAATTATGGGCCTGCTCTGACATATGTGATAGTAGGCTTCTAAATGAGTTGGAAAAAGTGGGTTTGGTGTCAATTGGTATCAGTTTGGTGTCATAATGACATCTAATTGACTGATGGACACTGACTTGCTAGTTGACTTTTGTACATTTGCAATGTGTTTAAACGGAGAGGGACCATCGCCAAAATGGCATTCTGAAATCAACACAAAAAATGGCATCACCATAGTCTCCAGACTGTGCCGACTTCAACGAGATATCCCGCTTGACCGTAGCTCGCTCGGTCTAAGCGCAGCGACCATTAGAAAAGTAGGCCCAAAATGAAGCCTGCCCCACAACGTCATTTGATTTTGGGTGACAGTGAGAGAACCGTTAGGGTGAGAAGAAAAATTCCACCACAGGAATGTTCCTAAGGTCCTCCCGATCTGTGCAAGCCTAACCTTGACCGTGTGGCATTAACCCTTCACACTAAAACAGGGTTTTTTGATCGCACAGATTACAATGACATCTCTCCCCATAGGAATACATTGCCTGCACCCCTAAATTCAACCTGAAGCCTATGTGGGTTATGAATGCCGTATGAACCTGTCTTCGGTGACAGTCCAATCAGGCCACTATGAGGTCTACCTGTGTTGATTCTAAGCTTCCTGGACCAACCGGAAGTGGTTAAAATCACCCTAAAAGTGTATATCCATACCCTGCCTTGCAGTTTGATAGACATAGTGCATTCAACCCTGTGTAAATCAGTCAGTTCTGAACGTAAAGACTTAAAACTCAGGATTCTGTAAAAGCATACCCCAATGAGGATATGTGTTGACTTATAGCTTCCTGTGCCAACCGGAAGTGCCATAATTGGTGTCTCAGGGGCTGTTTCGAAGGGTTAAAAAAGTCAGATCTGTCCAAAACTTCATATGTGTGATTAGGCAACCCCCATGAACTGTAAATCAGTCATTTTTCCCATAAAATTTCAAAGGAAAACTAAATCACACTAACACACAACTTGGAAGGAGGGACGTATTGGGGTGCGTAGAGACAGTCAGTGGCTGCAATAGTTAGCTTTGTTCGAGCTAAAAAAGAACCGTCAGACCTAGAGTTCCGAAACTTTAGAAACCTGTTCTAGACCTCCGGTCGATAGTGCGTGGTGAGTTAGGTGGCTCTAGAAGGTTCTCGGACCGAGGAACAGCCTCGTACATTTGCAATGACTTCAATTCATTTTGACCATTACGAAAATGACGACATTTAGAAAAGTCTCAGAGACACAAGGCTAGGTGCAGTGAAACCGGCTCGGCCCATAGAGACGGACCCCAACGTTTCTGTCCGATAGCTCATTCAAGGACCCCGTAGCAAGGCATGTAAAAAAGTGGATTTTCAGCACCAATTAGGGTTTTGCTCGGGCACCGAAGGACCTATCGAGCCGAAACTCGGGATTCGGGGTCGCCTCACATAGGCCTACACATAATGTCCGAACTGGACCCGCAGCTAGAACGTAACTATGTGTTTTACGTTTTATTATGTTTTAAACTGAAGGCGCTGTGAATTATGGGCCTGCTCTGACATATGTGATAGTAGGCTTCTAAATGAGTTGGAAAAAGTGGGTTTGGTGTCAATTGGTATCAGTTTGGTGTCATAATGACATCTAATTGACTGATGGACACTGACTTGCTAGTTGACTTTTGTACATTTGCAATGTGTTTAAACGGAGAGGGACCATCGCCAAAATGGCATTCTGAAATCAACACAAAAAATGGCATCACCATAGTCTCCAGACTGTGCCGACTTCAACGAGATATCCCGCTTGACCGTAGCTCGCTCGGTCTAAGCGCAGCGACCATTAGAAAAGTAGGCCCAAAATGAAGCCTGCCCCACAACGTCATTTGATTTTGGGTGACAGTGAGAGAACCGTTAGGGTGAGAAGAAAAATTCCACCACAGGAATGTTCCTAAGGTCCTCCCGATCTGTGCAAGCCTAACCTTGACCGTGTGGCATTAACCCTTCACACTAAAACAGGGTTTTTTGATCGCACAGATTACAATGACATCTCTCCCCATAGGAATACATTGCCTGCACCCCTAAATTCAACCTGAAGCCTATGTGGGTTATGAATGCCGTATGAACCTGTCTTCGGTGACAGTCCAATCAGGCCACTATGAGGTCTACCTGTGTTGATTCTAAGCTTCCTGGACCAACCGGAAGTGGTTAAAATCACCCTAAAAGTGTATATCCATACCCTGCCTTGCAGTTTGATAGACATAGTGCATTCAACCCTGTGTAAATCAGTCAGTTCTGAACGTAAAGACTTAAAACTCAGGATTCTGTAAAAGCATACCCCAATGAGGATATGTGTTGACTTATAGCTTCCTGTGCCAACCGGAAGTGCCATAATTGGTGTCTCAGGGGCTGTTTCGAAGGGTTAAAAAAGTCAGATCTGTCCAAAACTTCATATGTGTGATTAGGCAACCCCCATGAACTGTAAATCAGTCATTTTTCCCATAAAATTTCAAAGGAAAACTAAATCACACTAACACACAACTTGGAAGGAGGGACGTATTGGGGTGCGTAGAGACAGTCAGTGGCTGCAATAGTTAGCTTTGTTCGAGCTAAAAAAGAACCGTCAGACCTAGAGTTCCGAAACTTTAGAAACCTGTTCTAGACCTCCGGTCGATAGTGCGTGGTGAGTTAGGTGGCTCTAGAAGGTTCTCGGACCGAGGAACAGCCTCGTACATTTGCAATGACTTCAATTCATTTTGACCATTACGAAAATGACGACATTTAGAAAAGTCTCAGAGACACAAGGCTAGGTGCAGTGAAACCGGCTCGGCCCATAGAGACGGACCCCAACGTTTCTGTCCGATAGCTCATTCAAGGACCCCGTAGCAAGGCATGTAAAAAAGTGGATTTTCAGCACCAATTAGGGTTTTGCTCGGGCACCGAAGGACCTATCGAGCCGAAACTCGGGATTCGGGGTCGCCTCACATAGGCCTACACATAATGTCCGAACTGGACCCGCAGCTAGAACGTAACTATGTGTTTTACGTTTTATTATGTTTTAAACTGAAGGCGCTGTGAATTATGGGCCTGCTCTGACATATGTGATAGTAGGCTTCTAAATGAGTTGGAAAAAGTGGGTTTGGTGTCAATTGGTATCAGTTTGGTGTCATAATGACATCTAATTGACTGATGGACACTGACTTGCTAGTTGACTTTTGTACATTTGCAATGTGTTTAAACGGAGAGGGACCATCGCCAAAATGGCATTCTGAAATCAACACAAAAAATGGCATCACCATAGTCTCCAGACTGTGCCGACTTCAACGAGATATCCCGCTTGACCGTAGCTCGCTCGGTCTAAGCGCAGCGACCATTAGAAAAGTAGGCCCAAAATGAAGCCTGCCCCACAACGTCATTTGATTTTGGGTGACAGTGAGAGAACCGTTAGGGTGAGAAGAAAAATTCCACCACAGGAATGTTCCTAAGGTCCTCCCGATCTGTGCAAGCCTAACCTTGACCGTGTGGCATTAACCCTTCACACTAAAACAGGGTTTTTTGATCGCACAGATTACAATGACATCTCTCCCCATAGGAATACATTGCCTGCACCCCTAAATTCAACCTGAAGCCTATGTGGGTTATGAATGCCGTATGAACCTGTCTTCGGTGACAGTCCAATCAGGCCACTATGAGGTCTACCTGTGTTGATTCTAAGCTTCCTGGACCAACCGGAAGTGGTTAAAATCACCCTAAAAGTGTATATCCATACCCTGCCTTGCAGTTTGATAGACATAGTGCATTCAACCCTGTGTAAATCAGTCAGTTCTGAACGTAAAGACTTAAAACTCAGGATTCTGTAAAAGCATACCCCAATGAGGATATGTGTTGACTTATAGCTTCCTGTGCCAACCGGAAGTGCCATAATTGGTGTCTGTTTCGAAGGGTTAAAAAAGTCAGATCTGTCCAAAACTTCATATGTGTGATTAGGCAACCCCCATGAACTGTAAATCAGTCATTTTTCCCATAAAATTTCAAAGGAAAACTAAATCACACTAACACACAACTTGGAAGGAGGGACGTATTGGGGTGCGTAGAGACAGTCAGTGGCTGCAATAGTTAGCTTTGTTCGAGCTAAAAAAGAACCGTCAGACCTAGAGTTCCGAAACTTTAGAAACCTGTTCTAGACCTCCGGTCGATAGTGCGTGGTGAGTTAGGTGGCTCTAGAAGGTTCTCGGACCGAGGAACAGCCTCGTACATTTGCAATGACTTCAATTCATTTTGACCATTACGAAAATGACGACATTTAGAAAAGTCTCAGAGACACAAGGCTAGGTGCAGTGAAACCGGCTCGGCCCATAGAGACGGACCCCAACGTTTCTGTCCGATAGCTCATTCAAGGACCCCGTAGCAAGGCATGTAAAAAAGTGGATTTTCAGCACCAATTAGGGTTTTGCTCGGGCACCGAAGGACCTATCGAGCCGAAACTCGGGATTCGGGGTCGCCTCACATAGGCCTACACATAATGTCCGAACTGGACCCGCAGCTAGAACGTAACTATGTGTTTTACGTTTTATTATGTTTTAAACTGAAGGCGCTGTGAATTATGGGCCTGCTCTGACATATGTGATAGTAGGCTTCTAAATGAGTTGGAAAAAGTGGGTTTGGTGTCAATTGGTATCAGTTTGGTGTCATAATGACATCTAATTGACTGATGGACACTGACTTGCTAGTTGACTTTTGTACATTTGCAATGTGTTTAAACGGAGAGGGACCATCGCCAAAATGGCATTCTGAAATCAACACAAAAAATGGCATCACCATAGTCTCCAGACTGTGCCGACTTCAACGAGATATCCCGCTTGACCGTAGCTCGCTCGGTCTAAGCGCAGCGACCATTAGAAAAGTAGGCCCAAAATGAAGCCTGCCCCACAACGTCATTTGATTTTGGGTGACAGTGAGAGAACCGTTAGGGTGAGAAGAAAAATTCCACCACAGGAATGTTCCTAAGGTCCTCCCGATCTGTGCAAGCCTAACCTTGACCGTGTGGCATTAACCCTTCACACTAAAACAGGGTTTTTTGATCGCACAGATTACAATGACATCTCTCCCCATAGGAATACATTGCCTGCACCCCTAAATTCAACCTGAAGCCTATGTGGGTTATGAATGCCGTATGAACCTGTCTTCGGTGACAGTCCAATCAGGCCACTATGAGGTCTACCTGTGTTGATTCTAAGCTTCCTGGACCAACCGGAAGTGGTTAAAATCACCCTAAAAGTGTATATCCATACCCTGCCTTGCAGTTTGATAGACATAGTGCATTCAACCCTGTGTAAATCAGTCAGTTCTGAACGTAAAGACTTAAAACTCAGGATTCTGTAAAAGCATACCCCAATGAGGATATGTGTTGACTTATAGCTTCCTGTGCCAACCGGAAGTGCCATAATTGGTGTCTCAGGGGCTGTTTCGAAGGGTTAAAAAAGTCAGATCTGTCCAAAACTTCATATGTGTGATTAGGCAACCCCCATGAACTGTAAATCAGTCATTTTTCCCATAAAATTTCAAAGGAAAACTAAATCACACTAACACACAACTTGGAAGGAGGGACGTATTGGGGTGCGTAGAGACAGTCAGTGGCTGCAATAGTTAGCTTTGTTCGAGCTAAAAAAGAACCGTCAGACCTAGAGTTCCGAAACTTTAGAAACCTGTTCTAGACCTCCGGTCGATAGTGCGTGGTGAGTTAGGTGGCTCTAGAAGGTTCTCGGACCGAGGAACAGCCTCGTACATTTGCAATGACTTCAATTCATTTTGACCATTACGAAAATGACGACATTTAGAAAAGTCTCAGAGACACAAGGCTAGGTGCAGTGAAACCGGCTCGGCCCATAGAGACGGACCCCAACGTTTCTGTCCGATAGCTCATTCAAGGACCCCGTAGCAAGGCATGTAAAAAAGTGGATTTTCAGCACCAATTAGGGTTTTGCTCGGGCACCGAAGGACCTATCGAGCCGAAACTCGGGATTCGGGGTCGCCTCACATAGGCCTACACATAATGTCCGAACTGGACCCGCAGCTAGAACGTAACTATGTGTTTTACGTTTTATTATGTTTTAAACTGAAGGCGCTGTGAATTATGGGCCTGCTCTGACATATGTGATAGTAGGCTTCTAAATGAGTTGGAAAAAGTGGGTTTGGTGTCAATTGGTATCAGTTTGGTGTCATAATGACATCTAATTGACTGATGGACACTGACTTGCTAGTTGACTTTTGTACATTTGCAATGTGTTTAAACGGAGAGGGACCATCGCCAAAATGGCATTCTGAAATCAACACAAAAAATGGCATCACCATAGTCTCCAGACTGTGCCGACTTCAACGAGATATCCCGCTTGACCGTAGCTCGCTCGGTCTAAGCGCAGCGACCATTAGAAAAGTAGGCCCAAAATGAAGCCTGCCCCACAACGTCATTTGATTTTGGGTGACAGTGAGAGAACCGTTAGGGTGAGAAGAAAAATTCCACCACAGGAATGTTCCTAAGGTCCTCCCGATCTGTGCAAGCCTAACCTTGACCGTGTGGCATTAACCCTTCACACTAAAACAGGGTTTTTTGATCGCACAGATTACAATGACATCTCTCCCCATAGGAATACATTGCCTGCACCCCTAAATTCAACCTGAAGCCTATGTGGGTTATGAATGCCGTATGAACCTGTCTTCGGTGACAGTCCAATCAGGCCACTATGAGGTCTACCTGTGTTGATTCTAAGCTTCCTGGACCAACCGGAAGTGGTTAAAATCACCCTAAAAGTGTATATCCATACCCTGCCTTGCAGTTTGATAGACATAGTGCATTCAACCCTGTGTAAATCAGTCAGTTCTGAACGTAAAGACTTAAAACTCAGGATTCTGTAAAAGCATACCCCAATGAGGATATGTGTTGACTTATAGCTTCCTGTGCCAACCGGAAGTGCCATAATTGGTGTCTCAGGGGCTGTTTCGAAGGGTTAAAAAAGTCAGATCTGTCCAAAACTTCATATGTGTGATTAGGCAACCCCCATGAACTGTAAATCAGTCATTTTTCCCATAAAATTTCAAAGGAAAACTAAATCACACTAACACACAACTTGGAAGGAGGGACGTATTGGGGTGCGTAGAGACAGTCAGTGGCTGCAATAGTTAGCTTTGTTCGAGCTAAAAAAGAACCGTCAGACCTAGAGTTCCGAAACTTTAGAAACCTGTTCTAGACCTCCGGTCGATAGTGCGTGGTGAGTTAGGTGGCTCTAGAAGGTTCTCGGACCGAGGAACAGCCTCGTACATTTGCAATGACTTCAATTCATTTTGACCATTACGAAAATGACGACATTTAGAAAAGTCTCAGAGACAGCAAGGCTAGGTGCAGTGAAACCGGCTCGGCCCATAGAGACGGACCCCAACGTTTCTGTCCGATAGCTCATTCAAGGACCCCGTAGCAAGGCATGTAAAAAAGTGGATTTTCAGCACCAATTAGGGTTTTGCTCGGGCACCGAAGGACCTATCGAGCCGAAACTCGGGATTCGGGGTCGCCTCACATAGGCCTACACATAATGTCCGAACTGGACCCGCAGCTAGAACGTAACTATGTGTTTTACGTTTTATTATGTTTTAAACTGAAGGCGCTGTGAATTATGGGCCTGCTCTGACATATGTGATAGTAGGCTTCTAAATGAGTTGGAAAAAGTGGGTTTGGTGTCAATTGGTATCAGTTTGGTGTCATAATGACATCTAATTGACTGATGGACACTGACTTGCTAGTTGACTTTTGTACATTTGCAATGTGTTTAAACGGAGAGGGACCATCGCCAAAATGGCATTCTGAAATCAACACAAAAAATGGCATCACCATAGTCTCCAGACTGTGCCGACTTCAACGAGATATCCCGCTTGACCGTAGCTCGCTCGGTCTAAGCGCAGCGACCATTAGAAAAGTAGGCCCAAAATGAAGCCTGCCCCACAACGTCATTTGATTTTGGGTGACAGTGAGAGAACCGTTAGGGTGAGAAGAAAAATTCCACCACAGGAATGTTCCTAAGGTCCTCCCGATCTGTGCAAGCCTAACCTTGACCGTGTGGCATTAACCCTTCACACTAAAACAGGGTTTTTTGATCGCACAGATTACAATGACATCTCTCCCCATAGGAATACATTGCCTGCACCCCTAAATTCAACCTGAAGCCTATGTGGGTTATGAATGCCGTATGAACCTGTCTTCGGTGACAGTCCAATCAGGCCACTATGAGGTCTACCTGTGTTGATTCTAAGCTTCCTGGACCAACCGGAAGTGGTTAAAATCACCCTAAAAGTGTATATCCATACCCTGCCTTGCAGTTTGATAGACATAGTGCATTCAACCCTGTGTAAATCAGTCAGTTCTGAACGTAAAGACTTAAAACTCAGGATTCTGTAAAAGCATACCCCAATGAGGATATGTGTTGACTTATAGCTTCCTGTGCCAACCGGAAGTGCCATAATTGGTGTCTCAGGGGCTGTTTCGAAGGGTTAAAAAAGTCAGATCTGTCCAAAACTTCATATGTGTGATTAGGCAACCCCCATGAACTGTAAATCAGTCATTTTTCCCATAAAATTTCAAAGGAAAACTAAATCACACTAACACACAACTTGGAAGGAGGGACGTATTGGGGTGCGTAGAGACAGTCAGTGGCTGCAATAGTTAGCTTTGTTCGAGCTAAAAAAGAACCGTCAGACCTAGAGTTCCGAAACTTTAGAAACCTGTTCTAGACCTCCGGTCGATAGTGCGTGGTGAGTTAGGTGGCTCTAGAAGGTTCTCGGACCGAGGAACAGCCTCGTACATTTGCAATGACTTCAATTCATTTTGACCATTACGAAAATGACGACATTTAGAAAAGTCTCAGAGACACAAGGCTAGGTGCAGTGAAACCGGCTCGGCCCATAGAGACGGACCCCAACGTTTCTGTCCGATAGCTCATTCAAGGACCCCGTAGCAAGGCATGTAAAAAAGTGGATTTTCAGCACCAATTAGGGTTTTGCTCGGGCACCGAAGGACCTATCGAGCCGAAACTCGGGATTCGGGGTCGCCTCACATAGGCCTACACATAATGTCCGAACTGGACCCGCAGCTAGAACGTAACTATGTGTTTTACGTTTTATTATGTTTTAAACTGAAGGCGCTGTGAATTATGGGCCTGCTCTGACATATGTGATAGTAGGCTTCTAAATGAGTTGGAAAAAGTGGGTTTGGTGTCAATTGGTATCAGTTTGGTGTCATAATGACATCTAATTGACTGATGGACACTGACTTGCTAGTTGACTTTTGTACATTTGCAATGTGTTTAAACGGAGAGGGACCATCGCCAAAATGGCATTCTGAAATCAACACAAAAAATGGCATCACCATAGTCTCCAGACTGTGCCGACTTCAACGAGATATCCCGCTTGACCGTAGCTCGCTCGGTCTAAGCGCAGCGACCATTAGAAAAGTAGGCCCAAAATGAAGCCTGCCCCACAACGTCATTTGATTTTGGGTGACAGTGAGAGAACCGTTAGGGTGAGAAGAAAAATTCCACCACAGGAATGTTCCTAAGGTCCTCCCGATCTGTGCAAGCCTAACCTTGACCGTGTGGCATTAACCCTTCACACTAAAACAGGGTTTTTTGATCGCACAGATTACAATGACATCTCTCCCCATAGGAATACATTGCCTGCACCCCTAAATTCAACCTGAAGCCTATGTGGGTTATGAATGCCGTATGAACCTGTCTTCGGTGACAGTCCAATCAGGCCACTATGAGGTCTACCTGTGTTGATTCTAAGCTTCCTGGACCAACCGGAAGTGGTTAAAATCACCCTAAAAGTGTATATCCATACCCTGCCTTGCAGTTTGATAGACATAGTGCATTCAACCCTGTGTAAATCAGTCAGTTCTGAACGTAAAGACTTAAAACTCAGGATTCTGTAAAAGCATACCCCAATGAGGATATGTGTTGACTTATAGCTTCCTGTGCCAACCGGAAGTGCCATAATTGGTGTCTGTTTCGAAGGGTTAAAAAAGTCAGATCTGTCCAAAACTTCATATGTGTGATTAGGCAACCCCCATGAACTGTAAATCAGTCATTTTTCCCATAAAATTTCAAAGGAAAACTAAATCACACTAACACACAACTTGGAAGGAGGGACGTATTGGGGTGCGTAGAGACAGTCAGTGGCTGCAATAGTTAGCTTTGTTCGAGCTAAAAAAGAACCGTCAGACCTAGAGTTCCGAAACTTTAGAAACCTGTTCTAGACCTCCGGTCGATAGTGCGTGGTGAGTTAGGTGGCTCTAGAAGGTTCTCGGACCGAGGAACAGCCTCGTACATTTGCAATGACTTCAATTCATTTTGACCATTACGAAAATGACGACATTTAGAAAAGTCTCAGAGACGCAAGGCTAGGTGCAGTGAAACCGGCTCGGCCCATAGAGACGGACCCCAACGTTTCTGTCCGATAGCTCATTCAAGGACCCCGTAGCAAGGCATGTAAAAAAGTGGATTTTCAGCACCAATTAGGGTTTTGCTCGGGCACCGAAGGACCTATCGAGCCGAAACTCGGGATTCGGGGTCGCCTCACATAGGCCTACACATAATGTCCGAACTGGACCCGCAGCTAGAACGTAACTATGTGTTTTACGTTTTATTATGTTTTAAACTGAAGGCGCTGTGAATTATGGGCCTGCTCTGACATATGTGATAGTAGGCTTCTAAATGAGTTGGAAAAAGTGGGTTTGGTGTCAATTGGTATCAGTTTGGTGTCATAATGACATCTAATTGACTGATGGACACTGACTTGCTAGTTGACTTTTGTACATTTGCAATGTGTTTAAACGGAGAGGGACCATCGCCAAAATGGCATTCTGAAATCAACACAAAAAATGGCATCACCATAGTCTCCAGACTGTGCCGACTTCAACGAGATATCCCGCTTGACCGTAGCTCGCTCGGTCTAAGCGCAGCGACCATTAGAAAAGTAGGCCCAAAATGAAGCCTGCCCCACAACGTCATTTGATTTTGGGTGACAGTGAGAGAACCGTTAGGGTGAGAAGAAAAATTCCACCACAGGAATGTTCCTAAGGTCCTCCCGATCTGTGCAAGCCTAACCTTGACCGTGTGGCATTAACCCTTCACACTAAAACAGGGTTTTTTGATCGCACAGATTACAATGACATCTCTCCCCATAGGAATACATTGCCTGCACCCCTAAATTCAACCTGAAGCCTATGTGGGTTATGAATGCCGTATGAACCTGTCTTCGGTGACAGTCCAATCAGGCCACTATGAGGTCTACCTGTGTTGATTCTAAGCTTCCTGGACCAACCGGAAGTGGTTAAAATCACCCTAAAAGTGTATATCCATACCCTGCCTTGCAGTTTGATAGACATAGTGCATTCAACCCTGTGTAAATCAGTCAGTTCTGAACGTAAAGACTTAAAACTCAGGATTCTGTAAAAGCATACCCCAATGAGGATATGTGTTGACTTATAGCTTCCTGTGCCAACCGGAAGTGCCATAATTGGTGTCTCAGGGGCTGTTTCGAAGGGTTAAAAAAGTCAGATCTGTCCAAAACTTCATATGTGTGATTAGGCAACCCCCATGAACTGTAAATCAGTCATTTTTCCCATAAAATTTCAAAGGAAAACTAAATCACACTAACACACAACTTGGAAGGAGGGACGTATTGGGGTGCGTAGAGACAGTCAGTGGCTGCAATAGTTAGCTTTGTTCGAGCTAAAAAAGAACCGTCAGACCTAGAGTTCCGAAACTTTAGAAACCTGTTCTAGACCTCCGGTCGATAGTGCGTGGTGAGTTAGGTGGCTCTAGAAGGTTCTCGGACCGAGGAACAGCCTCGTACATTTGCAATGACTTCAATTCATTTTGACCATTACGAAAATGACGACATTTAGAAAAGTCTCAGAGACACAAGGCTAGGTGCAGTGAAACCGGCTCGGCCCATAGAGACGGACCCCAACGTTTCTGTCCGATAGCTCATTCAAGGACCCCGTAGCAAGGCATGTAAAAAAGTGGATTTTCAGCACCAATTAGGGTTTTGCTCGGGCACCGAAGGACCTATCGAGCCGAAACTCGGGATTCGGGGTCGCCTCACATAGGCCTACACATAATGTCCGAACTGGACCCGCAGCTAGAACGTAACTATGTGTTTTACGTTTTATTATGTTTTAAACTGAAGGCGCTGTGAATTATGGGCCTGCTCTGACATATGTGATAGTAGGCTTCTAAATGAGTTGGAAAAAGTGGGTTTGGTGTCAATTGGTATCAGTTTGGTGTCATAATGACATCTAATTGACTGATGGACACTGACTTGCTAGTTGACTTTTGTACATTTGCAATGTGTTTAAACGGAGAGGGACCATCGCCAAAATGGCATTCTGAAATCAACACAAAAAATGGCATCACCATAGTCTCCAGACTGTGCCGACTTCAACGAGATATCCCGCTTGACCGTAGCTCGCTCGGTCTAAGCGCAGCGACCATTAGAAAAGTAGGCCCAAAATGAAGCCTGCCCCACAACGTCATTTGATTTTGGGTGACAGTGAGAGAACCGTTAGGGTGAGAAGAAAAATTCCACCACAGGAATGTTCCTAAGGTCCTCCCGATCTGTGCAAGCCTAACCTTGACCGTGTGGCATTAACCCTTCACACTAAAACAGGGTTTTTTGATCGCACAGATTACAATGACATCTCTCCCCATAGGAATACATTGCCTGCACCCCTAAATTCAACCTGAAGCCTATGTGGGTTATGAATGCCGTATGAACCTGTCTTCGGTGACAGTCCAATCAGGCCACTATGAGGTCTACCTGTGTTGATTCTAAGCTTCCTGGACCAACCGGAAGTGGTTAAAATCACCCTAAAAGTGTATATCCATACCCTGCCTTGCAGTTTGATAGACATAGTGCATTCAACCCTGTGTAAATCAGTCAGTTCTGAACGTAAAGACTTAAAACTCAGGATTCTGTAAAAGCATACCCCAATGAGGATATGTGTTGACTTATAGCTTCCTGTGCCAACCGGAAGTGCCATAATTGGTGTCTCAGGGGCTGTTTCGAAGGGTTAAAAAAGTCAGATCTGTCCAAAACTTCATATGTGTGATTAGGCAACCCCCATGAACTGTAAATCAGTCATTTTTCCCATAAAATTTCAAAGGAAAACTAAATCACACTAACACACAACTTGGAAGGAGGGACGTATTGGGGTGCGTAGAGACAGTCAGTGGCTGCAATAGTTAGCTTTGTTCGAGCTAAAAAAGAACCGTCAGACCTAGAGTTCCGAAACTTTAGAAACCTGTTCTAGACCTCCGGTCGATAGTGCGTGGTGAGTTAGGTGGCTCTAGAAGGTTCTCGGACCGAGGAACAGCCTCGTACATTTGCAATGACTTCAATTCATTTTGACCATTACGAAAATGACGACATTTAGAAAAGTCTCAGAGACACAAGGCTAGGTGCAGTGAAACCGGCTCGGCCCATAGAGACGGACCCCAACGTTTCTGTCCGATAGCTCATTCAAGGACCCCGTAGCAAGGCATGTAAAAAAGTGGATTTTCAGCACCAATTAGGGTTTTGCTCGGGCACCGAAGGACCTATCGAGCCGAAACTCGGGATTCGGGGTCGCCTCACATAGGCCTACACATAATGTCCGAACTGGACCCGCAGCTAGAACGTAACTATGTGTTTTACGTTTTATTATGTTTTAAACTGAAGGCGCTGTGAATTATGGGCCTGCTCTGACATATGTGATAGTAGGCTTCTAAATGAGTTGGAAAAAGTGGGTTTGGTGTCAATTGGTATCAGTTTGGTGTCATAATGACATCTAATTGACTGATGGACACTGACTTGCTAGTTGACTTTTGTACATTTGCAATGTGTTTAAACGGAGAGGGACCATCGCCAAAATGGCATTCTGAAATCAACACAAAAAATGGCATCACCATAGTCTCCAGACTGTGCCGACTTCAACGAGATATCCCGCTTGACCGTAGCTCGCTCGGTCTAAGCGCAGCGACCATTAGAAAAGTAGGCCCAAAATGAAGCCTGCCCCACAACGTCATTTGATTTTGGGTGACAGTGAGAGAACCGTTAGGGTGAGAAGAAAAATTCCACCACAGGAATGTTCCTAAGGTCCTCCCGATCTGTGCAAGCCTAACCTTGACCGTGTGGCATTAACCCTTCACACTAAAACAGGGTTTTTTGATCGCACAGATTACAATGACATCTCTCCCCATAGGAATACATTGCCTGCACCCCTAAATTCAACCTGAAGCCTATGTGGGTTATGAATGCCGTATGAACCTGTCTTCGGTGACAGTCCAATCAGGCCACTATGAGGTCTACCTGTGTTGATTCTAAGCTTCCTGGACCAACCGGAAGTGGTTAAAATCACCCTAAAAGTGTATATCCATACCCTGCCTTGCAGTTTGATAGACATAGTGCATTCAACCCTGTGTAAATCAGTCAGTTCTGAACGTAAAGACTTAAAACTCAGGATTCTGTAAAAGCATACCCCAATGAGGATATGTGTTGACTTATAGCTTCCTGTGCCAACCGGAAGTGCCATAATTGGTGTCTCAGGGGCTGTTTCGAAGGGTTAAAAAAGTCAGATCTGTCCAAAACTTCATATGTGTGATTAGGCAACCCCCATGAACTGTAAATCAGTCATTTTTCCCATAAAATTTCAAAGGAAAACTAAATCACACTAACACACAACTTGGAAGGAGGGACGTATTGGGGTGCGTAGAGACAGTCAGTGGCTGCAATAGTTAGCTTTGTTCGAGCTAAAAAAGAACCGTCAGACCTAGAGTTCCGAAACTTTAGAAACCTGTTCTAGACCTCCGGTCGATAGTGCGTGGTGAGTTAGGTGGCTCTAGAAGGTTCTCGGACCGAGGAACAGCCTCGTACATTTGCAATGACTTCAATTCATTTTGACCATTACGAAAATGACGACATTTAGAAAAGTCTCAGAGACGCAAGGCTAGGTGCAGTGAAACCGGCTCGGCCCATAGAGACGGACCCCAACGTTTCTGTCCGATAGCTCATTCAAGGACCCCGTAGCAAGGCATGTAAAAAAGTGGATTTTCAGCACCAATTAGGGTTTTGCTCGGGCACCGAAGGACCTATCGAGCCGAAACTCGGGATTCGGGGTCGCCTCACATAGGCCTACACATAATGTCCGAACTGGACCCGCAGCTAGAACGTAACTATGTGTTTTACGTTTTATTATGTTTTAAACTGAAGGCGCTGTGAATTATGGGCCTGCTCTGACATATGTGATAGTAGGCTTCTAAATGAGTTGGAAAAAGTGGGTTTGGTGTCAATTGGTATCAGTTTGGTGTCATAATGACATCTAATTGACTGATGGACACTGACTTGCTAGTTGACTTTTGTACATTTGCAATGTGTTTAAACGGAGAGGGACCATCGCCAAAATGGCATTCTGAAATCAACACAAAAAATGGCATCACCATAGTCTCCAGACTGTGCCGACTTCAACGAGATATCCCGCTTGACCGTAGCTCGCTCGGTCTAAGCGCAGCGACCATTAGAAAAGTAGGCCCAAAATGAAGCCTGCCCCACAACGTCATTTGATTTTGGGTGACAGTGAGAGAACCGTTAGGGTGAGAAGAAAAATTCCACCACAGGAATGTTCCTAAGGTCCTCCCGATCTGTGCAAGCCTAACCTTGACCGTGTGGCATTAACCCTTCACACTAAAACAGGGTTTTTTGATCGCACAGATTACAATGACATCTCTCCCCATAGGAATACATTGCCTGCACCCCTAAATTCAACCTGAAGCCTATGTGGGTTATGAATGCCGTATGAACCTGTCTTCGGTGACAGTCCAATCAGGCCACTATGAGGTCTACCTGTGTTGATTCTAAGCTTCCTGGACCAACCGGAAGTGGTTAAAATCACCCTAAAAGTGTATATCCATACCCTGCCTTGCAGTTTGATAGACATAGTGCATTCAACCCTGTGTAAATCAGTCAGTTCTGAACGTAAAGACTTAAAACTCAGGATTCTGTAAAAGCATACCCCAATGAGGATATGTGTTGACTTATAGCTTCCTGTGCCAACCGGAAGTGCCATAATTGGTGTCTCAGGGGCTGTTTCGAAGGGTTAAAAAAGTCAGATCTGTCCAAAACTTCATATGTGTGATTAGGCAACCCCCATGAACTGTAAATCAGTCATTTTTCCCATAAAATTTCAAAGGAAAACTAAATCACACTAACACACAACTTGGAAGGAGGGACGTATTGGGGTGCGTAGAGACAGTCAGTGGCTGCAATAGTTAGCTTTGTTCGAGCTAAAAAAGAACCGTCAGACCTAGAGTTCCGAAACTTTAGAAACCTGTTCTAGACCTCCGGTCGATAGTGCGTGGTGAGTTAGGTGGCTCTAGAAGGTTCTCGGACCGAGGAACAGCCTCGTACATTTGCAATGACTTCAATTCATTTTGACCATTACGAAAATGACGACATTTAGAAAAGTCTCAGAGACACAAGGCTAGGTGCAGTGAAACCGGCTCGGCCCATAGAGACGGACCCCAACGTTTCTGTCCGATAGCTCATTCAAGGACCCCGTAGCAAGGCATGTAAAAAAGTGGATTTTCAGCACCAATTAGGGTTTTGCTCGGGCACCGAAGGACCTATCGAGCCGAAACTCGGGATTCGGGGTCGCCTCACATAGGCCTACACATAATGTCCGAACTGGACCCGCAGCTAGAACGTAACTATGTGTTTTACGTTTTATTATGTTTTAAACTGAAGGCGCTGTGAATTATGGGCCTGCTCTGACATATGTGATAGTAGGCTTCTAAATGAGTTGGAAAAAGTGGGTTTGGTGTCAATTGGTATCAGTTTGGTGTCATAATGACATCTAATTGACTGATGGACACTGACTTGCTAGTTGACTTTTGTACATTTGCAATGTGTTTAAACGGAGAGGGACCATCGCCAAAATGGCATTCTGAAATCAACACAAAAAATGGCATCACCATAGTCTCCAGACTGTGCCGACTTCAACGAGATATCCCGCTTGACCGTAGCTCGCTCGGTCTAAGCGCAGCGACCATTAGAAAAGTAGGCCCAAAATGAAGCCTGCCCCACAACGTCATTTGATTTTGGGTGACAGTGAGAGAACCGTTAGGGTGAGAAGAAAAATTCCACCACAGGAATGTTCCTAAGGTCCTCCCGATCTGTGCAAGCCTAACCTTGACCGTGTGGCATTAACCCTTCACACTAAAACAGGGTTTTTTGATCGCACAGATTACAATGACATCTCTCCCCATAGGAATACATTGCCTGCACCCCTAAATTCAACCTGAAGCCTATGTGGGTTATGAATGCCGTATGAACCTGTCTTCGGTGACAGTCCAATCAGGCCACTATGAGGTCTACCTGTGTTGATTCTAAGCTTCCTGGACCAACCGGAAGTGGTTAAAATCACCCTAAAAGTGTATATCCATACCCTGCCTTGCAGTTTGATAGACATAGTGCATTCAACCCTGTGTAAATCAGTCAGTTCTGAACGTAAAGACTTAAAACTCAGGATTCTGTAAAAGCATACCCCAATGAGGATATGTGTTGACTTATAGCTTCCTGTGCCAACCGGAAGTGCCATAATTGGTGTCTCAGGGGCTGTTTCGAAGGGTTAAAAAAGTCAGATCTGTCCAAAACTTCATATGTGTGATTAGGCAACCCCCATGAACTGTAAATCAGTCATTTTTCCCATAAAATTTCAAAGGAAAACTAAATCACACTAACACACAACTTGGAAGGAGGGACGTATTGGGGTGCGTAGAGACAGTCAGTGGCTGCAATAGTTAGCTTTGTTCGAGCTAAAAAAGAACCGTCAGACCTAGAGTTCCGAAACTTTAGAAACCTGTTCTAGACCTCCGGTCGATAGTGCGTGGTGAGTTAGGTGGCTCTAGAAGGTTCTCGGACCGAGGAACAGCCTCGTACATTTGCAATGACTTCAATTCATTTTGACCATTACGAAAATGACGACATTTAGAAAAGTCTCAGAGACACAAGGCTAGGTGCAGTGAAACCGGCTCGGCCCATAGAGACGGACCCCAACGTTTCTGTCCGATAGCTCATTCAAGGACCCCGTAGCAAGGCATGTAAAAAAGTGGATTTTCAGCACCAATTAGGGTTTTGCTCGGGCACCGAAGGACCTATCGAGCCGAAACTCGGGATTCGGGGTCGCCTCACATAGGCCTACACATAATGTCCGAACTGGACCCGCAGCTAGAACGTAACTATGTGTTTTACGTTTTATTATGTTTTAAACTGAAGGCGCTGTGAATTATGGGCCTGCTCTGACATATGTGATAGTAGGCTTCTAAATGAGTTGGAAAAAGTGGGTTTGGTGTCAATTGGTATCAGTTTGGTGTCATAATGACATCTAATTGACTGATGGACACTGACTTGCTAGTTGACTTTTGTACATTTGCAATGTGTTTAAACGGAGAGGGACCATCGCCAAAATGGCATTCTGAAATCAACACAAAAAATGGCATCACCATAGTCTCCAGACTGTGCCGACTTCAACGAGATATCCCGCTTGACCGTAGCTCGCTCGGTCTAAGCGCAGCGACCATTAGAAAAGTAGGCCCAAAATGAAGCCTGCCCCACAACGTCATTTGATTTTGGGTGACAGTGAGAGAACCGTTAGGGTGAGAAGAAAAATTCCACCACAGGAATGTTCCTAAGGTCCTCCCGATCTGTGCAAGCCTAACCTTGACCGTGTGGCATTAACCCTTCACACTAAAACAGGGTTTTTTGATCGCACAGATTACAATGACATCTCTCCCCATAGGAATACATTGCCTGCACCCCTAAATTCAACCTGAAGCCTATGTGGGTTATGAATGCCGTATGAACCTGTCTTCGGTGACAGTCCAATCAGGCCACTATGAGGTCTACCTGTGTTGATTCTAAGCTTCCTGGACCAACCGGAAGTGGTTAAAATCACCCTAAAAGTGTATATCCATACCCTGCCTTGCAGTTTGATAGACATAGTGCATTCAACCCTGTGTAAATCAGTCAGTTCTGAACGTAAAGACTTAAAACTCAGGATTCTGTAAAAGCATACCCCAATGAGGATATGTGTTGACTTATAGCTTCCTGTGCCAACCGGAAGTGCCATAATTGGTGTCTCAGGGGCTGTTTCGAAGGGTTAAAAAAGTCAGATCTGTCCAAAACTTCATATGTGTGATTAGGCAACCCCCATGAACTGTAAATCAGTCATTTTTCCCATAAAATTTCAAAGGAAAACTAAATCACACTAACACACAACTTGGAAGGAGGGACGTATTGGGGTGCGTAGAGACAGTCAGTGGCTGCAATAGTTAGCTTTGTTCGAGCTAAAAAAGAACCGTCAGACCTAGAGTTCCGAAACTTTAGAAACCTGTTCTAGACCTCCGGTCGATAGTGCGTGGTGAGTTAGGTGGCTCTAGAAGGTTCTCGGACCGAGGAACAGCCTCGTACATTTGCAATGACTTCAATTCATTTTGACCATTACGAAAATGACGACATTTAGAAAAGTCTCAGAGACACAAGGCTAGGTGCAGTGAAACCGGCTCGGCCCATAGAGACGGACCCCAACGTTTCTGTCCGATAGCTCATTCAAGGACCCCGTAGCAAGGCATGTAAAAAAGTGGATTTTCAGCACCAATTAGGGTTTTGCTCGGGCACCGAAGGACCTATCGAGCCGAAACTCGGGATTCGGGGTCGCCTCACATAGGCCTACACATAATGTCCGAACTGGACCCGCAGCTAGAACGTAACTATGTGTTTTACGTTTTATTATGTTTTAAACTGAAGGCGCTGTGAATTATGGGCCTGCTCTGACATATGTGATAGTAGGCTTCTAAATGAGTTGGAAAAAGTGGGTTTGGTGTCAATTGGTATCAGTTTGGTGTCATAATGACATCTAATTGACTGATGGACACTGACTTGCTAGTTGACTTTTGTACATTTGCAATGTGTTTAAACGGAGAGGGACCATCGCCAAAATGGCATTCTGAAATCAACACAAAAAATGGCATCACCATAGTCTCCAGACTGTGCCGACTTCAACGAGATATCCCGCTTGACCGTAGCTCGCTCGGTCTAAGCGCAGCGACCATTAGAAAAGTAGGCCCAAAATGAAGCCTGCCCCACAACGTCATTTGATTTTGGGTGACAGTGAGAGAACCGTTAGGGTGAGAAGAAAAATTCCACCACAGGAATGTTCCTAAGGTCCTCCCGATCTGTGCAAGCCTAACCTTGACCGTGTGGCATTAACCCTTCACACTAAAACAGGGTTTTTTGATCGCACAGATTACAATGACATCTCTCCCCATAGGAATACATTGCCTGCACCCCTAAATTCAACCTGAAGCCTATGTGGGTTATGAATGCCGTATGAACCTGTCTTCGGTGACAGTCCAATCAGGCCACTATGAGGTCTACCTGTGTTGATTCTAAGCTTCCTGGACCAACCGGAAGTGGTTAAAATCACCCTAAAAGTGTATATCCATACCCTGCCTTGCAGTTTGATAGACATAGTGCATTCAACCCTGTGTAAATCAGTCAGTTCTGAACGTAAAGACTTAAAACTCAGGATTCTGTAAAAGCATACCCCAATGAGGATATGTGTTGACTTATAGCTTCCTGTGCCAACCGGAAGTGCCATAATTGGTGTCTCAGGGGCTGTTTCGAAGGGTTAAAAAAGTCAGATCTGTCCAAAACTTCATATGTGTGATTAGGCAACCCCCATGAACTGTAAATCAGTCATTTTTCCCATAAAATTTCAAAGGAAAACTAAATCACACTAACACACAACTTGGAAGGAGGGACGTATTGGGGTGCGTAGAGACAGTCAGTGGCTGCAATAGTTAGCTTTGTTCGAGCTAAAAAAGAACCGTCAGACCTAGAGTTCCGAAACTTTAGAAACCTGTTCTAGACCTCCGGTCGATAGTGCGTGGTGAGTTAGGTGGCTCTAGAAGGTTCTCGGACCGAGGAACAGCCTCGTACATTTGCAATGACTTCAATTCATTTTGACCATTACGAAAATGACGACATTTAGAAAAGTCTCAGAGACACAAGGCTAGGTGCAGTGAAACCGGCTCGGCCCATAGAGACGGACCCCAACGTTTCTGTCCGATAGCTCATTCAAGGACCCCGTAGCAAGGCATGTAAAAAAGTGGATTTTCAGCACCAATTAGGGTTTTGCTCGGGCACCGAAGGACCTATCGAGCCGAAACTCGGGATTCGGGGTCGCCTCACATAGGCCTACACATAATGTCCGAACTGGACCCGCAGCTAGAACGTAACTATGTGTTTTACGTTTTATTATGTTTTAAACTGAAGGCGCTGTGAATTATGGGCCTGCTCTGACATATGTGATAGTAGGCTTCTAAATGAGTTGGAAAAAGTGGGTTTGGTGTCAATTGGTATCAGTTTGGTGTCATAATGACATCTAATTGACTGATGGACACTGACTTGCTAGTTGACTTTTGTACATTTGCAATGTGTTTAAACGGAGAGGGACCATCGCCAAAATGGCATTCTGAAATCAACACAAAAAATGGCATCACCATAGTCTCCAGACTGTGCCGACTTCAACGAGATATCCCGCTTGACCGTAGCTCGCTCGGTCTAAGCGCAGCGACCATTAGAAAAGTAGGCCCAAAATGAAGCCTGCCCCACAACGTCATTTGATTTTGGGTGACAGTGAGAGAACCGTTAGGGTGAGAAGAAAAATTCCACCACAGGAATGTTCCTAAGGTCCTCCCGATCTGTGCAAGCCTAACCTTGACCGTGTGGCATTAACCCTTCACACTAAAACAGGGTTTTTTGATCGCACAGATTACAATGACATCTCTCCCCATAGGAATACATTGCCTGCACCCCTAAATTCAACCTGAAGCCTATGTGGGTTATGAATGCCGTATGAACCTGTCTTCGGTGACAGTCCAATCAGGCCACTATGAGGTCTACCTGTGTTGATTCTAAGCTTCCTGGACCAACCGGAAGTGGTTAAAATCACCCTAAAAGTGTATATCCATACCCTGCCTTGCAGTTTGATAGACATAGTGCATTCAACCCTGTGTAAATCAGTCAGTTCTGAACGTAAAGACTTAAAACTCAGGATTCTGTAAAAGCATACCCCAATGAGGATATGTGTTGACTTATAGCTTCCTGTGCCAACCGGAAGTGCCATAATTGGTGTCTCAGGGGCTGTTTCGAAGGGTTAAAAAAGTCAGATCTGTCCAAAACTTCATATGTGTGATTAGGCAACCCCCATGAACTGTAAATCAGTCATTTTTCCCATAAAATTTCAAAGGAAAACTAAATCACACTAACACACAACTTGGAAGGAGGGACGTATTGGGGTGCGTAGAGACAGTCAGTGGCTGCAATAGTTAGCTTTGTTCGAGCTAAAAAAGAACCGTCAGACCTAGAGTTCCGAAACTTTAGAAACCTGTTCTAGACCTCCGGTCGATAGTGCGTGGTGAGTTAGGTGGCTCTAGAAGGTTCTCGGACCGAGGAACAGCCTCGTACATTTGCAATGACTTCAATTCATTTTGACCATTACGAAAATGACGACATTTAGAAAAGTCTCAGAGACACAAGGCTAGGTGCAGTGAAACCGGCTCGGCCCATAGAGACGGACCCCAACGTTTCTGTCCGATAGCTCATTCAAGGACCCCGTAGCAAGGCATGTAAAAAAGTGGATTTTCAGCACCAATTAGGGTTTTGCTCGGGCACCGAAGGACCTATCGAGCCGAAACTCGGGATTCGGGGTCGCCTCACATAGGCCTACACATAATGTCCGAACTGGACCCGCAGCTAGAACGTAACTATGTGTTTTACGTTTTATTATGTTTTAAACTGAAGGCGCTGTGAATTATGGGCCTGCTCTGACATATGTGATAGTAGGCTTCTAAATGAGTTGGAAAAAGTGGGTTTGGTGTCAATTGGTATCAGTTTGGTGTCATAATGACATCTAATTGACTGATGGACACTGACTTGCTAGTTGACTTTTGTACATTTGCAATGTGTTTAAACGGAGAGGGACCATCGCCAAAATGGCATTCTGAAATCAACACAAAAAATGGCATCACCATAGTCTCCAGACTGTGCCGACTTCAACGAGATATCCCGCTTGACCGTAGCTCGCTCGGTCTAAGCGCAGCGACCATTAGAAAAGTAGGCCCAAAATGAAGCCTGCCCCACAACGTCATTTGATTTTGGGTGACAGTGAGAGAACCGTTAGGGTGAGAAGAAAAATTCCACCACAGGAATGTTCCTAAGGTCCTCCCGATCTGTGCAAGCCTAACCTTGACCGTGTGGCATTAACCCTTCACACTAAAACAGGGTTTTTTGATCTCACAGATTACAATGACATCTCTCCCCATAGGAATACATTGCCTGCACCCCTAAATTCAACCTGAAGCCTATGTGGGTTATGAATGCCGTATGAACCTGTCTTCGGTGACAGTCCAATCAGGCCACTATGAGGTCTACCTGTGTTGATTCTAAGCTTCCTGGACCAACCGGAAGTGGTTAAAATCACCCTAAAAGTGTATATCCATACCCTGCCTTGCAGTTTGATAGACATAGTGCATTCAACCCTGTGTAAATCAGTCAGTTCTGAACGTAAAGACTTAAAACTCAGGATTCTGTAAAAGCATACCCCAATGAGGATATGTGTTGACTTATAGCTTCCTGTGCCAACCGGAAGTGCCATAATTGGTGTCTCAGGGGCTGTTTCGAAGGGTTAAAAAAGTCAGATCTGTCCAAAACTTCATATGTGTGATTAGGCAACCCCCATGAACTGTAAATCAGTCATTTTTCCCATAAAATTTCAAAGGAAAACTAAATCACACTAACACACAACTTGGAAGGAGGGACGTATTGGGGTGCGTAGAGACAGTCAGTGGCTGCAATAGTTAGCTTTGTTCGAGCTAAAAAAGAACCGTCAGACCTAGAGTTCCGAAACTTTAGAAACCTGTTCTAGACCTCCGGTCGATAGTGCGTGGTGAGTTAGGTGGCTCTAGAAGGTTCTCGGACCGAGGAACAGCCTCGTACATTTGCAATGACTTCAATTCATTTTGACCATTACGAAAATGACGACATTTAGAAAAGTCTCAGAGACACAAGGCTAGGTGCAGTGAAACCGGCTCGGCCCATAGAGACGGACCCCAACGTTTCTGTCCGATAGCTCATTCAAGGACCCCGTAGCAAGGCATGTAAAAAAGTGGATTTTCAGCACCAATTAGGGTTTTGCTCGGGCACCGAAGGACCTATCGAGCCGAAACTCGGGATTCGGGGTCGCCTCACATAGGCCTACACATAATGTCCGAACTGGACCCGCAGCTAGAACGTAACTATGTGTTTTACGTTTTATTATGTTTTAAACTGAAGGCGCTGTGAATTATGGGCCTGCTCTGACATATGTGATAGTAGGCTTCTAAATGAGTTGGAAAAAGTGGGTTTGGTGTCAATTGGTATCAGTTTGGTGTCATAATGACATCTAATTGACTGATGGACACTGACTTGCTAGTTGACTTTTGTACATTTGCAATGTGTTTAAACGGAGAGGGACCATCGCCAAAATGGCATTCTGAAATCAACACAAAAAATGGCATCACCATAGTCTCCAGACTGTGCCGACTTCAACGAGATATCCCGCTTGACCGTAGCTCGCTCGGTCTAAGCGCAGCGACCATTAGAAAAGTAGGCCCAAAATGAAGCCTGCCCCACAACGTCATTTGATTTTGGGTGACAGTGAGAGAACCGTTAGGGTGAGAAGAAAAATTCCACCACAGGAATGTTCCTAAGGTCCTCCCGATCTGTGCAAGCCTAACCTTGACCGTGTGGCATTAACCCTTCACACTAAAACAGGGTTTTTTGATCGCACAGATTACAATGACATCTCTCCCCATAGGAATACATTGCCTGCACCCCTAAATTCAACCTGAAGCCTATGTGGGTTATGAATGCCGTATGAACCTGTCTTCGGTGACAGTCCAATCAGGCCACTATGAGGTCTACCTGTGTTGATTCTAAGCTTCCTGGACCAACCGGAAGTGGTTAAAATCACCCTAAAAGTGTATATCCATACCCTGCCTTGCAGTTTGATAGACATAGTGCATTCAACCCTGTGTAAATCAGTCAGTTCTGAACGTAAAGACTTAAAACTCAGGATTCTGTAAAAGCATACCCCAATGAGGATATGTGTTGACTTATAGCTTCCTGTGCCAACCGGAAGTGCCATAATTGGTGTCTCAGGGGCTGTTTCGAAGGGTTAAAAAAGTCAGATCTGTCCAAAACTTCATATGTGTGATTAGGCAACCCCCATGAACTGTAAATCAGTCATTTTTCCCATAAAATTTCAAAGGAAAACTAAATCACACTAACACACAACTTGGAAGGAGGGACGTATTGGGGTGCGTAGAGACAGTCAGTGGCTGCAATAGTTAGCTTTGTTCGAGCTAAAAAAGAACCGTCAGACCTAGAGTTCCGAAACTTTAGAAACCTGTTCTAGACCTCCGGTCGATAGTGCGTGGTGAGTTAGGTGGCTCTAGAAGGTTCTCGGACCGAGGAACAGCCTCGTACATTTGCAATGACTTCAATTCATTTTGACCATTACGAAAATGACGACATTTAGAAAAGTCTCAGAGACACAAGGCTAGGTGCAGTGAAACCGGCTCGGCCCATAGAGACGGACCCCAACGTTTCTGTCCGATAGCTCATTCAAGGACCCCGTAGCAAGGCATGTAAAAAAGTGGATTTTCAGCACCAATTAGGGTTTTGCTCGGGCACCGAAGGACCTATCGAGCCGAAACTCGGGATTCGGGGTCGCCTCACATAGGCCTACACATAATGTCCGAACTGGACCCGCAGCTAGAACGTAACTATGTGTTTTACGTTTTATTATGTTTTAAACTGAAGGCGCTGTGAATTATGGGCCTGCTCTGACATATGTGATAGTAGGCTTCTAAATGAGTTGGAAAAAGTGGGTTTGGTGTCAATTGGTATCAGTTTGGTGTCATAATGACATCTAATTGACTGATGGACACTGACTTGCTAGTTGACTTTTGTACATTTGCAATGTGTTTAAACGGAGAGGGACCATCGCCAAAATGGCATTCTGAAATCAACACAAAAAATGGCATCACCATAGTCTCCAGACTGTGCCGACTTCAACGAGATATCCCGCTTGACCGTAGCTCGCTCGGTCTAAGCGCAGCGACCATTAGAAAAGTAGGCCCAAAATGAAGCCTGCCCCACAACGTCATTTGATTTTGGGTGACAGTGAGAGAACCGTTAGGGTGAGAAGAAAAATTCCACCACAGGAATGTTCCTAAGGTCCTCCCGATCTGTGCAAGCCTAACCTTGACCGTGTGGCATTAACCCTTCACACTAAAACAGGGTTTTTTGATCGCACAGATTACAATGACATCTCTCCCCATAGGAATACATTGCCTGCACCCCTAAATTCAACCTGAAGCCTATGTGGGTTATGAATGCCGTATGAACCTGTCTTCGGTGACAGTCCAATCAGGCCACTATGAGGTCTACCTGTGTTGATTCTAAGCTTCCTGGACCAACCGGAAGTGGTTAAAATCACCCTAAAAGTGTATATCCATACCCTGCCTTGCAGTTTGATAGACATAGTGCATTCAACCCTGTGTAAATCAGTCAGTTCTGAACGTAAAGACTTAAAACTCAGGATTCTGTAAAAGCATACCCCAATGAGGATATGTGTTGACTTATAGCTTCCTGTGCCAACCGGAAGTGCCATAATTGGTGTCTCAGGGGCTGTTTCGAAGGGTTAAAAAAGTCAGATCTGTCCAAAACTTCATATGTGTGATTAGGCAACCCCCATGAACTGTAAATCAGTCATTTTTCCCATAAAATTTCAAAGGAAAACTAAATCACACTAACACACAACTTGGAAGGAGGGACGTATTGGGGTGCGTAGAGACAGTCAGTGGCTGCAATAGTTAGCTTTGTTCGAGCTAAAAAAGAACCGTCAGACCTAGAGTTCCGAAACTTTAGAAACCTGTTCTAGACCTCCGGTCGATAGTGCGTGGTGAGTTAGGTGGCTCTAGAAGGTTCTCGGACCGAGGAACAGCCTCGTACATTTGCAATGACTTCAATTCATTTTGACCATTACGAAAATGACGACATTTAGAAAAGTCTCAGAGACACAAGGCTAGGTGCAGTGAAACCGGCTCGGCCCATAGAGACGGACCCCAACGTTTCTGTCCGATAGCTCATTCAAGGACCCCGTAGCAAGGCATGTAAAAAAGTGGATTTTCAGCACCAATTAGGGTTTTGCTCGGGCACCGAAGGACCTATCGAGCCGAAACTCGGGATTCGGGGTCGCCTCACATAGGCCTACACATAATGTCCGAACTGGACCCGCAGCTAGAACGTAACTATGTGTTTTACG
Organism: Oncorhynchus mykiss; assembly: GCF_013265735.2. Classification (NCBI taxonomy): domain Eukaryota; kingdom Metazoa; phylum Chordata; class Actinopteri; order Salmoniformes; family Salmonidae; genus Oncorhynchus; species Oncorhynchus mykiss. The sequence goes on along the minus strand of NW_023493924.1, from coordinate 16,879 downwards.
TTTTATTATGTTTTAAACTGAAGGCGCTGTGAATTATGGGCCTGCTCTGACATATGTGATAGTAGGCTTCTAAATGAGTTGGAAAAAGTGGGTTTGGTGTCAATTGGTATCAGTTTGGTGTCATAATGACATCTAATTGACTGATGGACACTGACTTGCTAGTTGACTTTTGTACATTTGCAATGTGTTTAAACGGAGAGGGACCATCGCCAAAATGGCATTCTGAAATCAACACAAAAAATGGCATCACCATAGTCTCCAGACTGTGCCGACTTCAACGAGATATCCCGCTTGACCGTAGCTCGCTCGGTCTAAGCGCAGCGACCATTAGAAAAGTAGGCCCAAAATGAAGCCTGCCCCACAACGTCATTTGATTTTGGGTGACAGTGAGAGAACCGTTAGGGTGAGAAGAAAAATTCCACCACAGGAATGTTCCTAAGGTCCTCCCGATCTGTGCAAGCCTAACCTTGACCGTGTGGCATTAACCCTTCACACTAAAACAGGGTTTTTTGATCGCACAGATTACAATGACATCTCTCCCCATAGGAATACATTGCCTGCACCCCTAAATTCAACCTGAAGCCTATGTGGGTTATGAATGCCGTATGAACCTGTCTTCGGTGACAGTCCAATCAGGCCACTATGAGGTCTACCTGTGTTGATTCTAAGCTTCCTGGACCAACCGGAAGTGGTTAAAATCACCCTAAAAGTGTATATCCATACCCTGCCTTGCAGTTTGATAGACATAGTGCATTCAACCCTGTGTAAATCAGTCAGTTCTGAACGTAAAGACTTAAAACTCAGGATTCTGTAAAAGCATACCCCAATGAGGATATGTGTTGACTTATAGCTTCCTGTGCCAACCGGAAGTGCCATAATTGGTGTCTCAGGGGCTGTTTCGAAGGGTTAAAAAAGTCAGATCTGTCCAAAACTTCATATGTGTGATTAGGCAACCCCCATGAACTGTAAATCAGTCATTTTTCCCATAAAATTTCAAAGGAAAACTAAATCACACTAACACACAACTTGGAAGGAGGGACGTATTGGGGTGCGTAGAGACAGTCAGTGGCTGCAATAGTTAGCTTTGTTCGAGCTAAAAAAGAACCGTCAGACCTAGAGTTCCGAAACTTTAGAAACCTGTTCTAGACCTCCGGTCGATAGTGCGTGGTGAGTTAGGTGGCTCTAGAAGGTTCTCGGACCGAGGAACAGCCTCGTACATTTGCAATGACTTCAATTCATTTTGACCATTACGAAAATGACGACATTTAGAAAAGTCTCAGAGACACAAGGCTAGGTGCAGTGAAACCGGCTCGGCCCATAGAGACGGACCCCAACGTTTCTGTCCGATAGCTCATTCAAGGACCCCGTAGCAAGGCATGTAAAAAAGTGGATTTTCAGCACCAATTAGGGTTTTGCTCGGGCACCGAAGGACCTATCGAGCCGAAACTCGGGATTCGGGGTCGCCTCACATAGGCCTACACATAATGTCCGAACTGGACCCGCAGCTAGAACGTAACTATGTGTTTTACGTTTTATTATGTTTTAAACTGAAGGCGCTGTGAATTATGGGCCTGCTCTGACATATGTGATAGTAGGCTTCTAAATGAGTTGGAAAAAGTGGGTTTGGTGTCAATTGGTATCAGTTTGGTGTCATAATGACATCTAATTGACTGATGGACACTGACTTGCTAGTTGACTTTTGTACATTTGCAATGTGTTTAAACGGAGAGGGACCATCAGCCAAAATGGCATTCTGAAATCAACACAAAAAATGGCATCACCATAGTCTCCAGACTGTGCCGACTTCAACGAGATATCCCGCTTGACCGTAGCTCGCTCGGTCTAAGCGCAGCGACCATTAGAAAAGTAGGCCCAAAATGAAGCCTGCCCCACAACGTCATTTGATTTTGGGTGACAGTGAGAGAACCGTTAGGGTGAGAAGAAAAATTCCACCACAGGAATGTTCCTAAGGTCCTCCCGATCTGTGCAAGCCTAACCTTGACCGTGTGGCATTAACCCTTCACACTAAAACAGGGTTTTTTGATCTCACAGATTACAATGACATCTCTCCCCATAGGAATACATTGCCTGCACCCCTAAATTCAACCTGAAGCCTATGTGGGTTATGAATGCCGTATGAACCTGTCTTCGGTGACAGTCCAATCAGGCCACTATGAGGTCTACCTGTGTTGATTCTAAGCTTCCTGGACCAACCGGAAGTGGTTAAAATCACCCTAAAAGTGTATATCCATACCCTGCCTTGCAGTTTGATAGACATAGTGCATTCAACCCTGTGTAAATCAGTCAGTTCTGAACGTAAAGACTTAAAACTCAGGATTCTGTAAAAGCATACCCCAATGAGGATATGTGTTGACTTATAGCTTCCTGTGCCAACCGGAAGTGCCATAATTGGTGTCTGTTTCGAAGGGTTAAAAAAGTCAGATCTGTCCAAAACTTCATATGTGTGATTAGGCAACCCCCATGAACTGTAAATCAGTCATTTTTCCCATAAAATTTCAAAGGAAAACTAAATCACACTAACACACAACTTGGAAGGAGGGACGTATTGGGGTGCGTAGAGACAGTCAGTGGCTGCAATAGTTAGCTTTGTTCGAGCTAAAAAAGAACCGTCAGACCTAGAGTTCCGAAACTTTAGAAACCTGTTCTAGACCTCCGGTCGATAGTGCGTGGTGAGTTAGGTGGCTCTAGAAGGTTCTCGGACCGAGGAACAGCCTCGTACATTTGCAATGACTTCAATTCATTTTGACCATTACGAAAATGACGACATTTAGAAAAGTCTCAGAGACACAAGGCTAGGTGCAGTGAAACCGGCTCGGCCCATAGAGACGGACCCCAACGTTTCTGTCCGATAGCTCATTCAAGGACCCCGTAGCAAGGCATGTAAAAAAGTGGATTTTCAGCACCAATTAGGGTTTTGCTCGGGCACCGAAGGACCTATCGAGCCGAAACTCGGGATTCGGGGTCGCCTCACATAGGCCTACACATAATGTCCGAACTGGACCCGCAGCTAGAACGTAACTATGTGTTTTACGTTTTATTATGTTTTAAACTGAAGGCGCTGTGAATTATGGGCCTGCTCTGACATATGTGATAGTAGGCTTCTAAATGAGTTGGAAAAAGTGGGTTTGGTGTCAATTGGTATCAGTTTGGTGTCATAATGACATCTAATTGACTGATGGACACTGACTTGCTAGTTGACTTTTGTACATTTGCAATGTGTTTAAACGGAGAGGGACCATCGCCAAAATGGCATTCTGAAATCAACACAAAAAATGGCATCACCATAGTCTCCAGACTGTGCCGACTTCAACGAGATATCCCGCTTGACCGTAGCTCGCTCGGTCTAAGCGCAGCGACCATTAGAAAAGTAGGCCCAAAATGAAGCCTGCCCCACAACGTCATTTGATTTTGGGTGACAGTGAGAGAACCGTTAGGGTGAGAAGAAAAATTCCACCACAGGAATGTTCCTAAGGTCCTCCCGATCTGTGCAAGCCTAACCTTGACCGTGTGGCATTAACCCTTCACACTAAAACAGGGTTTTTTTGATCGCACAGATTACAATGACATCTCTCCCCATAGGAATACATTGCCTGCACCCCTAAATTCAACCTGAAGCCTATGTGGGTTATGAATGCCGTATGAACCTGTCTTCGGTGACAGTCCAATCAGGCCACTATGAGGTCTACCTGTGTTGATTCTAAGCTTCCTGGACCAACCGGAAGTGGTTAAATCACCCTAAAAGTGTATATCCATACCCTGCCTTGCAGTTTGATAGACATAGTGCATTCAACCCTGTGTAAATCAGTCAGTTCTGAACGTAAAGACTTAAAACTCAGGATTCTGTAAAAGCATACCCCAATGAGGATATGTGTTGACTTATAGCTTCCTGTGCCAACCGGAAGTGCCATAATTGGTGTCTCAGGGGCTGTTTCGAAGGGTTAAAAAAGTCAGATCTGTCCAAAACTTCATATGTGTGATTAGGCAACCCCCATGAACTGTAAATCAGTCATTTTTCCCATAAAATTTCAAAGGAAAACTAAATCACACTAACACACAACTTGGAAGGAGGGACGTATTGGGGTGCGTAGAGACAGTCAGTGGCTGCAATAGTTAGCTTTGTTCGAGCTAAAAAAGAACCGTCAGACCTAGAGTTCCGAAACTTTAGAAACCTGTTCTAGACCTCCGGTCGATAGTGCGTGGTGAGTTAGGTGGCTCTAGAAGGTTCTCGGACCGAGGAACAGCCTCGTACATTTGCAATGACTTCAATTCATTTTGACCATTACGAAAATGACGACATTTAGAAAAGTCTCAGAGACACAAGGCTAGGTGCAGTGAAACCGGCTCGGCCCATAGAGACGGACCCCAACGTTTCTGTCCGATAGCTCATTCAAGGACCCCGTAGCAAGGCATGTAAAAAAGTGGATTTCAGCACCAATTAGGGTTTTGCTCGGGCACCGAAGGACCTATCGAGCCGAAACTCGGGATTCGGGGTCGCCTCACATAGGCCTACACATAATGTCCGAACTGGACCCGCAGCTAGAACGTAACTATGTGTTTTACGTTTTATTATGTTTTAAACTGAAGGCGCTGTGAATTATGGGCCTGCTCTGACATATGTGATAGTAGGCTTCTAAATGAGTTGGAAAAAGTGGGTTTGGTGTCAATTGGTATCAGTTTGGTGTCATAATGACATCTAATTGACTGATGGACACTGACTTGCTAGTTGACTTTTGTACATTTGCAATGTGTTTAAACGGAGAGGGACCATCGCCAAAATGGCATTCTGAATCAACACAAAAATGGCATCACCATAGTCTCCAGACTGTGCCGACTTCAACGAGATATCCGCTTGACCGTAGCTCGCTCGGTCTAAGCGCAGCGACCATTAGAAAAGTAGGCCCAAAATGAAGCCTGCCCCACAACGTCATTTGATTTTGGGTGACAGTGAGAGAACCGTTAGGGTGAGAAGAAAAATTCCACCACAGGAATGTTCCTAAGGTCCTCCCGATCTGTGCAAGCCTAACCTTGACCGTGTGGCATTAACCCTTCACACTAAAACAGGGTTTTTTGATCGCACAGATTACAATGACATCTCTCCCCATAGGAATACATTGCCTGCACCCCTAAATTCAACCTGAAGCCTATGTGGGTTATGAATGCCGTATGAACCTGTCTTCGGTGACAGTCCAATCAGGCCACTATGAGGTCTACCTGTGTTGATTCTAAGCTTCCTGGACCAACCGGAAGTGGTTAAAATCACCCTAAAAGTGTATATCCATACCCTGCCTTGCAGTTTGATAGACATAGTGCATTCAACCCTGTGTAAATCAGTCAGTTCTGAACGTAAAGACTTAAAACTCAGGATTCTGTAAAAGCATACCCCAATGAGGATATGTGTTGACTTATAGCTTCCTGTGCCAACCGGAAGTGCCATAATTGGTGTCTCAGGTTTCGAAGGGTTAAAAAAGTCAGATCTGTCCAAAACTTCATATGTGTGATTAGGCAACCCCCATGAACTGTAAATCAGTCATTTTTCCCATAAAATTTCAAAGGAAAACTAAATCACACTAACACACAACTTGGAAGGAGGGACGTATTGGGGTGCGTAGAGACAGTCAGTGGCTGCAATAGTTAGCTTTGTTCGAGCTAAAAAAGAACCGTCAGACCTAGAGTTCCGAAACTTTAGAAACCTGTTCTAGACCTCCGGTCGATAGTGCGTGGTGAGTTAGGTGGCTCTAGAAGGTTCTCGGACCGAGGAACAGCCTCGTACATTTGCAATGACTTCAATTCATTTTGACCATTACGAAAATGACGACATTTAGAAAAGTCTCAGAGACACAAGGCTAGGTGCAGTGAAACCGGCTCGGCCCATAGAGACGGACCCCAACGTTTCTGTCCGATAGCTCATTCAAGGACCCCGTAGCAAGGCATGTAAAAAAGTGGATTTTCAGCACCAATTAGGGTTTTGCTCGGGCACCGAAGGACCTATCGAGCCGAAACTCGGGATTCGGGGTCGCCTCACATAGGCCTACACATAATGTCCGAACTGGACCCGCAGCTAGAACGTAACTATGTGTTTTACGTTTTATTATGTTTTAAACTGAAGGCGCTGTGAATTATGGGCCTGCTCTGACATATGTGATAGTAGGCTTCTAAATGAGTTGGAAAAAGTGGGTTTGGTGTCAATTGGTATCAGTTTGGTGTCATAATGACATCTAATTGACTGATGGACACTGACTTGCTAGTTGACTTTTGTACATTTGCAATGTGTTTAAACGGAGAGGGACCATCGCCAAAATGGCATTCTGAAATCAACACAAAAAATGGCATCACCATAGTCTCCAGACTGTGCCGACTTCAACGAGATATCCCGCTTGACCGTAGCTCGCTCGGTCTAAGCGCAGCGACCATTAGAAAAGTAGGCCCAAAATGAAGCCTGCCCCACAACGTCATTTGATTTTGGGTGACAGTGAGAGAACCGTTAGGGTGAGAAGAAAAATTCCACCACAGGAATGTTCCTAAGGTCCTCCCGATCTGTGCAAGCCTAACCTTGACCGTGTGGCATTAACCCTTCACACTAAAACAGGGTTTTTTGATCGCACAGATTACAATGACATCTCTCCCCATAGGAATACATTGCCTGCACCCCTAAATTCAACCTGAAGCCTATGTGGGTTATGAATGCCGTATGAACCTGTCTTCGGTGACAGTCCAATCAGGCCACTATGAGGTCTACCTGTGTTGATTCTAAGCTTCCTGGACCAACCGGAAGTGGTTAAAATCACCCTAAAAGTGTATATCCATACCCTGCCTTGCAGTTTGATAGACATAGTGCATTCAACCCTGTGTAAATCAGTCAGTTCTGAACGTAAAGACTTAAAACTCAGGATTCTGTAAAAGCATACCCCAATGAGGATATGTGTTGACTTATAGCTTCCTGTGCCAACCGGAAGTGCCATAATTGGTGTCTCAGGGGCTGTTTCGAAGGGTTAAAAAAGTCAGATCTGTCCCAAAACTTCATATGTGTGATTAGGCAACCCCCATGAACTGTAAATCAGTCATTTTTCCCATAAATTCAAAGGAAAACTAAATCACACTAACACACAACTTGGAAGGAGGGACGTATTGGGGTGCGTAGAGACAGTCAGTGGCTGCAATAGTTAGCTTTGTTCGAGCTAAAAAAGAACCGTCAGACCTAGAGTTCCGAAACTTTAGAAACCTGTTCTAGACCTCCGGTCGATAGTGCGTGGTGAGTTAGGTGGCTCTAGAAGGTTCTCGGACCGAGGAACAGCCTCGTACATTTGCAATGACTTCAATTCATTTTGACCATTACGAAAATGACGACATTTAGAAAAGTCTCAGAGACACAAGGCTAGGTGCAGTGAAACCGGCTCGGCCCATAGAGACGGACCCCAACGTTTCTGTCCGATAGCTCATTCAAGGACCCCGTAGCAAGGCATGTAAAAAAGTGGATTTTCAGCACCAATTAGGGTTTTGCTCGGGCACCGAAGGACCTATCGAGCCGAAACTCGGGATTCGGGGTCGCCTCACATAGGCCTACACATAATGTCCGAACTGGACCCGCAGCTAGAACGTAACTATGTGTTTTACGTTTTATTATGTTTTAAACTGAAGGCGCTGTGAATTATGGGCCTGCTCTGACATATGTGATAGTAGGCTTCTAAATGAGTTGGAAAAAGTGGGTTGGTGTCAATTGGTATCAGTTTGGTGTCATAATGACATCTAATTGACTGATGGACACTGACTTGCTAGTTGACTTTTGTACATTTGCAATGTGTTTAAACGGAGAGGGACCATCGCCAAAATGGCATTCTGAAATCAACACAAAAAATGGCATCACCATAGTCTCCAGACTGTGCCGACTTCAACGAGATATCCCGCTTGACCGTAGCTCGCTCGGTCTAAGCGCAGCGACCATTAGAAAAGTAGGCCCAAAATGAAGCCTGCCCCACAACGTCATTTGATTTTGGGTGACAGTGAGAGAACCGTTAGGGTGAGAAGAAAAATTCCACCACAGGAATGTTCCTAAGGTCCTCCCCGATCTGTGCAAGCCTAACCTTGACCGTGTGGCATTAACCCTTCACACTAAAACAGGGTTTTTTGATCGCACAGATTACAATGACATCTCTCCCCATAGGAATACATTGCCTGCACCCCTAAATTCAACCTGAAGCCTATGTGGGTTATGAATGCCGTATGAACCTGTCTTCGGTGACAGTCCAATCAGGCCACTATGAGGTCTACCTGTGTTGATTCTAAGCTTCCTGGACCAACCGGAAGTGGTTAAAATCACCCTAAAAGTGTATATCCATACCCTGCCTTGCAGTTTGATAGACATAGTGCATTCAACCCTGTGTAAATCAGTCAGTTCTGAACGTAAAGACTTAAAACTCAGGATTCTGTAAAAGCATACCCCAATGAGGATATGTGTTGACTTATAGCTTCCTGTGCCAACCGGAAGTGCCATAATTGGTGTCTCAGGGGCTGTTTCGAAGGGTTAAAAAAGTCAGATCTGTCCAAAACTTCATATGTGTGATTAGGCAACCCCCATGAACTGTAAATCAGTCATTTTTCCCATAAAATTTCAAAGGAAAACTAAATCACACTAACACACAACTTGGAAGGAGGGACGTATTGGGGTGCGTAGAGACAGTCAGTGGCTGCAATAGTTAGCTTTGTTCGAGCTAAAAAAGAACCGTCAGACCTAGAGTTCCGAAACTTTAGAAACCTGTTCTAGACCTCCGGTCGATAGTGCGTGGTGAGTTAGGGTGGCTCTAGAAGGTTCTCGGACCGAGGAACAGCCTCGTACATTTGCAATGACTTCAATTCATTTTGACCATTACGAAAATGACGACATTTAGAAAAGTCTCAGAGACACAAGGCTAGGTGCAGTGAAACCGGCTCGGCCCATAGAGACGGACCCCAACGTTCTGTCCGATAGCTCATTCAAGGACCCCGTAGCAAGGCATGTAAAAAAGTGGATTTTTCAGCACCAATTAGGGTTTTGCTCGGGCACCGAAGGACCTATCGAGCCGAAACTCGGATTCGGGTCGCCTCACATAGGCCTACACATAATGTCCGAACTGGACCCGCAGCTAGAACGTAACTATGTGTTTTACGTTTTATTATGTTTTAAACTGAGGCGCTGTGAATTATGGGCCTGCTCTGACATATGTGATAGTAGGCTTCTAAATGAGTTGGAAAAAGTGGGTTTGGTGTCAATTGGTATCAGTTTGGTGTCATAATGACATCTAATTGACTGATGGACACTGACTTGCTAGTTGACTTTTGTACATTTGCAATGTGTTTAAACGGAGAGGGACCATCAGCCAAAATGGCATTCTGAAATCAACACAAAAAATGGCATCACCATAGTCTCCAGACTGTGCCGACTTCAACGAGATATCCCGCTTGACCGTAGCTCGCTCGTCTAAGCGCAGCGACCATTAGAAAAGTAGGCCCAAAATGAAGCCTGCCCCACAACGTCATTTGATTTTGGGTGACAGTGAGAGAACCGTTAGGGTGAGAAGAAAAATTCCACCACAGGAATGTTCCTAAGGTCCTCCCGATCTGTGCAAGCCTAACCTTGACACGTATGTGGCATTAACCCTTCACACTAAAACAGGGTTTTTTGATCGCACAGATTACAATGACATCTCTCCCCATAGGAATACATTGCCTGCACCCCTAAATTCAACCTGAAGCCTATGTGGGTTATGAATGCCGTATGAACCTGTCTTCGGTGACAGTCCAATCAGGCCACTATGAGGTCTACCTGTGTTGATTCTAAGCTTCCTGGACCAACCGGAAGTGGTTAAAATCACCCTAAAAGTGTATATCCATACCCTGCCTTGCAGTTTGATAGACATAGTGCATTCAACCCTGTGTAAATCAGTCAGTTCTGAACGTAAAGACTTAAAACTCAGGATTCTGTAAAAGCATACCCCAATGAGGATATGTGTTGACTTATAGCTTCCTGTGCCAACCGGAAGTGCCATAATTGGTGTCAGGGGCTGTTTCGAAGGGTTAAAAAAGTCAGATCTGTCCAAAACTTCATATGTGTGATTAGGCAACCCCCATGAACTGTAAATCAGTCATTTTTCCCATAAAATTTCAAAGGAAAACTAAATCACACTAACACACAACTTGGAAGGAGGGACGTATTGGGGTGCGTAGAGACAGTCAGTGGCTGCAATAGTTAGCTTTGTTCGAGCTAAAAAAGAACCGTCAGACCTAGAGTTCCGAAACTTTAGAAACCTGTTCTAGACCTCCGGTCGATAGTGCGTGGTGAGTTAGGTGGCTCTAGAAGGTTCTCGGACCGAGGAACAGCCTCGTACATTTGCAATGACTTCAATTCATTTTGACCATTACGAAAATGACGACATTTAGAAAAGTCTCAGAGACACAAGGCTAGGTGCAGTGAAACCGGCTCGGCCCATAGAGACGGACCCCAACGTTTCTGTCCGATAGCTCATTCAAGGACCCCGTAGCAAGGCATGTAAAAAAGTGGATTTTCAGCACCAATTAGGGTTTTGCTCGGGCACCGAAGGACCTATCGAGCCGAAACTCGGGATTCGGGGTCGCCTCACATAGGCCTACACATAATGTCCGAACTGGACCCGCAGCTAGAACGTAACTATGTGTTTTACGTTTTATTATGTTTTAAACTGAAGGCGCTGTGAATTATGGGCCTGCTCTGACATATGTGATAGTAGGCTTCTAAATGAGTTGGAAAAAGTGGGTTTGGTGTCAATTGGTATCAGTTTGGTGTCATAATGACATCTAATTGACTGATGGACACTGACTTGCTAGTTGACTTTTGTACATTTGCAATGTGTTTAAACGGAGAGGGACCATCGCCAAAATGGCATTCTGAAATCAACACAAAAAATGGCATCACCATAGTCTCCAGACTGTGCCGACTTCAACGAGATATCCCGCTTGACCGTAGCTCGCTCGGTCTAAGCGCAGCGACCATTAGAAAAGTAGGCCCAAAATGAAGCCTGCCCCACAACGTCATTTGATTTTGGGTGACAGTGAGAGAACCGTTAGGGTGAGAAGAAAAATTCCACCACAGGAATGTTCCTAAGGTCCTCCCGATCTGTGCAAGCCTAACCTTGACCGTGTGGCATTAACCCTTCACACTAAAACAGGGTTTTTTGATCGCACAGATTACAATGACATCTCTCCCCATAGGAATACATTGCCTGCACCCCTAAATTCAACCTGAAGCCTATGTGGGTTATGAATGCCGTATGAACCTGTCTTCGGTGACAGTCCAATCAGGCCACTATGAGGTCTACCTGTGTTGATTCTAAGCTTCCTGGACCAACCGGAAGTGGTTAAAATCACCCTAAAAGTGTATATCCATACCCTGCCTTGCAGTTTGATAGACATAGTGCATTCAACCCTGTGTAAATCAGTCAGTTCTGAACGTAAAGACTTAAAACTCAGGATTCTGTAAAAGCATACCCCAATGAGGATATGTGTTGACTTATAGCTTCCTGTGCCAACCGGAAGTGCCATAATTGGTGTCTCTGTTTCGAAGGGTTAAAAAAGTCAGATCTGTCCAAAACTTCATATGTGTGATTAGGCAACCCCCATGAACTGTAAATCAGTCATTTTTCCCATAAAATTTCAAAGGAAAACTAAATCACACTAACACACAACTTGGAAGGAGGGACGTATTGGGGTGCGTAGAGACAGTCAGTGGCTGCAATAGTTAGCTTTGTTCGAGCTAAAAAAGAACCGTCAGACCTAGAGTTCCGAAACTTTAGAAACCTGTTCTAGACCTCCGGTCGATAGTGCGTGGTGAGTTAGGTGGCTCTAGAAGGTTCTCGGACCGAGGAACAGCCTCGTACATTTGCAATGACTTCAATTCATTTTGACCATTACGAAAATGACGACATTTAGAAAAGTCTCAGAGACACAAGGCTAGGTGCAGTGAAACCGGCTCGGCCCATAGAGACGGACCCCAACGTTTCTGTCCGATAGCTCATTCAAGGACCCCGTAGCAAGGCATGTAAAAAAGTGGATTTTCAGCACCAATTAGGGTTTTGCTCGGGCACCGAAGGACCTATCGAGCCGAAACTCGGGATTCGGGGTCGCCTCACATAGGCCTACACATAATGTCCGAACTGGACCCGCAGCTAGAACGTAACTATGTGTTTTACGTTTTATTATGTTTTAAACTGAAGGCGCTGTGAATTATGGGCCTGCTCTGACATATGTGATAGTAGGCTTCTAAATGAGTTGGAAAAAGTGGGTTTGGTGTCAATTGGTATCAGTTTGGTGTCATAATGACATCTAATTGACTGATGGACACTGACTTGCTAGTTGACTTTTGTACATTTGCAATGTGTTTAAACGGAGAGGGACCATCGCCAAAATGGCATTCTGAAATCAACACAAAAAATGGCATCACCATAGTCTCCAGACTGTGCCGACTTCAACGAGATATCCCGCTTGACCGTAGCTCGCTCGGTCTAAGCGCAGCGACCATTAGAAAAGTAGGCCCAAAATGAAGCCTGCCCCACAACGTCATTTGATTTTGGGTGACAGTGAGAGAACCGTTAGGGTGAGAAGAAAAATTCCACCACAGGAATGTTCCTAAGGTCCTCCCGATCTGTGCAAGCCTAACCTTGACCGTGTGGCATTAACCCTTCACACTAAAACAGGGTTTTTTGATCGCACAGATTACAATGACATCTCTCCCCATAGGAATACATTGCCTGCACCCCTAAATTCAACCTGAAGCCTATGTGGGTTATGAATGCCGTATGAACCTGTCTTCGGTGACAGTCCAATCAGGCCACTATGAGGTCTACCTGTGTTGATTCTAAGCTTCCTGGACCAACCGGAAGTGGTTAAAATCACCCTAAAAGTGTATATCCATACCCTGCCTTGCAGTTTGATAGACATAGTGCATTCAACCCTGTGTAAATCAGTCAGTTCTGAACGTAAAGACTTAAAACTCAGGATTCTGTAAAAGCATACCCCAATGAGGATATGTGTTGACTTATAGCTTCCTGTGCCAACCGGAAGTGCCATAATTGGTGTCTCAGGGGCTGTTTCGAAGGGTTAAAAAAGTCAGATCTGTCCAAAACTTCATATGTGTGATTAGGCAACCCCCATGAACTGTAAATCAGTCATTTTTCCCATAAAATTTCAAAGGAAAACTAAATCACACTAACACACAACTTGGAAGGAGGGACGTATTGGGGTGCGTAGAGACAGTCAGTGGCTGCAATAGTTAGCTTTGTTCGAGCTAAAAAAGAACCGTCAGACCTAGAGTTCCGAAACTTTAGAAACCTGTTCTAGACCTCCGGTCGATAGTGCGTGGTGAGTTAGGTGGCTCTAGAAGGTTCTCGGACCGAGGAACAGCCTCGTACATTTGCAATGACTTCAATTCATTTTGACCATTACGAAAATGACGACATTTAGAAAAGTCTCAGAGACACAAGGCTAGGTGCAGTGAAACCGGCTCGGCCCATAGAGACGGACCCAACGTTTCTGTCCGATAGCTCATTCAAGGACCCCGTAGCAAGGCATGTAAAAAAGTGGATTTTCAGCACCAATTAGGGTTTTGCTCGGGCACGAAGGACCTATCGAGCCGAAACTCGGGATTCGGGGTCGCCTCACATAGGCCTACACATAATGTCCGAACTGGACCCGCAGCTAGAACGTAACTATGTGTTTTACGTTTTATTATGTTTTAAACTGAAGGCGCTGTGAATTATGGGCCTGCTCTGACATATGTGATAGTAGGCTTCTAAATGAGTTGGAAAAAGTGGGTTTGGTGTCAATTGGTATCAGTTTGGTGTCATAATGACATCTAATTGACTGATGGACACTGACTTGCTAGTTGACTTTTGTACATTTGCAATGTGTTTAAACGGAGAGGGACCATCGCCAAAATGGCATTCTGAAATCAACACAAAAAATGGCATCACCATAGTCTCCAGACTGTGCCGACTTCAACGAGATATCCCGCTTGACCGTAGCTCGCTCGGTCTAAGCGCAGCGACCATTAGAAAAGTAGGCCCAAAATGAAGCCTGCCCCACAACGTCATTTGATTTGGGTGACAGTGAGAGAACCGTTAGGGTGAGAAGAAAAATTCCACCACAGGAATGTTCCTAAGGTCCTCCCGATCTGTGCAAGCCTAACCTTGACCGTGTGGCATTAACCCTTCACACTAAAACAGGGTTTTTTGATCGCACAGATTACAATGACATCTCTCCCCATAGGAATACATTGCCTGCACCCCTAAATTCAACCTGAAGCCTATGTGGGTTATGAATGCCGTATGAACCTGTCTTCGGTGACAGTCCAATCAGGCCACTATGAGGTCTACCTGTGTGATTCTAAGCTTCCTGGACCAACCGGAAGTGGTTAAAATCACCCTAAAAGTGTATATCCATACCCTGCCTTGCAGTTTGATAGACATAGTGCATTCAACCCTGTGTAAATCAGTCAGTTCTGAACGTAAAGACTTAAAACTCAGGATTCTGTAAAAGCATACCCCAATGAGGATATGTGTTGACTTATAGCTTCCTGTGCCAACCGGAAGTGCCATAATTGGTGTCTCAGGGGCTGTTTCGAAGGGTTAAAAAAGTCAGATCTGTCCAAAACTTCATATGTGTGATTAGGCAACCCCCATGAACTGTAAATCAGTCATTTTTCCCATAAAATTTCAAAGGAAAACTAAATCACACTAACACACAACTTGGAAGGAGGGACGTATTGGGGTGCGTAGAGACAGTCAGTGGCTGCAATAGTTAGCTTTGTTCGAGCTAAAAAAGAACCGTCAGACCTAGAGTTCCGAAACTTTAGAAACCTGTTCTAGACCTCCGGTCGATAGTGCGTGGTGAGTTAGGTGGCTCTAGAAGGTTCTCGGACCGAGGAACAGCCTCGTACATTGCAATGACTTCAATTCATTTTGACCATTACGAAAATGACGACATTTAGAAAAGTCTCAGAGACACAAGGCTAGGTGCAGTGAAACCGGCTCGGCCCATAGAGACGGACCCCAACGTTTCTGTCCGATAGCTCATTCAAGGACCCCGTAGCAAGGCATGTAAAAAAGTGGATTTTCAGCACCAATTAGGGTTTTGCTCGGGCACCGAAGGACCTATCGAGCCGAAACTCGGGATTCGGGGTCGCCTCACATAGGCCTACACATAATGTCCGAACTGGACCCGCAGCTAGAACGTAACTATGTGTTTTACGTTTTATTATGTTTTAAACTGAAGGCGCTGTGAATTATGGGCCTGCTCTGACATATGTGATAGTAGGCTTCTAAATGAGTTGGAAAAAGTGGGTTTGGTGTCAATTGGTATCAGTTTGGTGTCATAATGACATCTAATTGACTGATGGACACTGACTTGCTAGTTGACTTTTGTACATTTGCAATGTGTTTAAACGGAGAGGGACCATCGCCAAAATGGCA
Organism: Oncorhynchus mykiss; assembly: GCF_013265735.2. Classification (NCBI taxonomy): domain Eukaryota; kingdom Metazoa; phylum Chordata; class Actinopteri; order Salmoniformes; family Salmonidae; genus Oncorhynchus; species Oncorhynchus mykiss. Next base: position 1,388 of record NW_023493924.1, on the reverse strand, counting down.
TTCTGAAATCAACACAAAAAATGGCATCACCATAGTCTCCAGACTGTGCCGACTTCAACGAGATATCCCGCTTGACCGTAGCTCGCTCGGTCTAAGCGCAGCGACCATTAGAAAAGTAGGCCCAAAATGAAGCCTGCCCACAACGTCATTTGATTTTGGGTGACAGTGAGAGAACCGTTAGGGTGAGAAGAAAAATTCCACCACAGGAATGTTCCTAAGGTCCTCCCGATCTGTGCAAGCCTAACCTTGACCGTGTGGCATTAACCCTTCACACTAAAACAGGGTTTTTTGATCGCACAGATTACAATGACATCTCTCCCCATAGGAATACATTGCCTGCACCCCTAAATTCAACCTGAAGCCTATGTGGGTTATGAATGCCGTATGAACCTGTCTTCGGTGACAGTCCAATCAGGCCACTATGAGGTCTACCTGTGTTGATTCTAAGCTTCCTGGACCAACCGGAAGTGGTTAAAATCACCCTAAAAGTGTATATCCATACCCTGCCTTGCAGTTTGATAGACATAGTGCATTCAACCCTGTGTAAATCAGTCAGTTCTGAACGTAAAGACTTAAAACTCAGGATTCTGTAAAAGCATACCCCATGAGGATATGTGTTGACTTATAGCTTCCTGTGCCAACCGGAAGTGCCATAATTGGTGTCTGTTTCGAAGGGTTAAAAAAGTCAGATCTGTCCAAAACTTCATATGTGTGATTAGGCAACCCCCATGAACTGTAAATCAGTCATTTTTCCCATAAAATTTCAAAGGAAAACTAAATCACACTAACACACAACTTGGAAGGAGGGACGTATTGGGGTGCGTAGAGACAGTCAGTGGCTGCAATAGTTAGCTTTGTTCGAGCTAAAAAAGAACCGTCAGACCTAGAGTTCCGAAACTTTAGAAACCTGTTCTAGACCTCCGGTCGATAGTGCGTGGTGAGTTAGGTGGCTCTAGAAGGTTCTCGGACGAGGAACAGCCTCGTACATTTGCAATGACTTCAATTCATTTTGACCATTACGAAAATGACGACATTTAGAAAAGTCTCAGAGACACAAGGCTAGGTGCAGTGAAACCGGCTCGGCCCATAGAGACGGACCCCAACGTTTCTGTCCGATAGCTCATTCAAGGACCCCGTAGCAAGGCATGTAAAAAAGTGGATTTTCAGCACCAATTAGGGTTTTGCTCGGCACCGAAGGACCTATCGAGCCGAAACTCGGGATTCGGGTCGCCTCACATAGGCCTACACATAATGTCCGAACTGACCCGCAGCTAGAACGTAACTATGTGTTTACGTTTATTATGTTTTAAACTGAAGGCGCTGTGAATTATGGGCCTGCTCTGACATATGTGATAGTAGGCTTCTAAATGAGTTGGAAAAAGTGGGTT